>NW_019451283.1:0-826 GCF_002814215.2 Seriola lalandi dorsalis | reverse complement strand
GTGATATTCGCGAGGCCCTCTAATATCGAGCGGAGTTGTTTAGGGTCAGGTTCACCATTTTCGTCGTCGGGTAACTCGTCTTCAAACTCGTCTTCTTGGTCTTTAGATGTCATTTTTTTCCTAGAACTTCTGTTTTCGTCCCCCACTCATTTCGTGTCAATGTAGAAATTGTATTTTCAGTCCTTTCATAGTTTGGGGGGGATTATTGTTTAATCGACTCAGGAGCTCTGCTCTACGCTGCCATCTTGTTCCGTGCCCCGGCAGGAAGTCAACCCATTGGACATTTCTTAGTTCTTTGGTTTCATGAAAATGAGGATGAACCCTAATAACTTTGGTGACTTTTCATCAGGAGCAATCGTCAGATCAAATTTCAGTTTGTCTAGAATTTTATTTACAACCAAATTCTTCTAAAAGTAACATTAAAAGTAAAAACTGTGCTCTGTTTTTACATGGAGATGAGCTTGGTGAATATTATTCCATCAGATTGTCATTTTGGGGGGGACAAACCCACTGTTGTACCTGTTTTCATGCATTTACAGACACAGGATTGGGAAATCTTATTTGAAACTATGAAATTCTAAATTAGAATTGAATCCTTACAAAATCAATTTTGTTGTGTCCTGGGAAAGAAGTTTAATTTTCCAGCTCACAAGTGTATTTGAACATGTTCAAATCCACTTTAGCTGGATTACTTTTCTACCAGAAAAGACAGTTGTTGCGCCTGGCACATGGTTCAAAACGGTTGTACTTAGTCTCTTAATCAATCATGCGAGTTTCTGGGTGTACCGTCCAATAAACGAATCAGAGTGCCATCTAGGGTTGCCAT
>NW_019451282.1:0-879 GCF_002814215.2 Seriola lalandi dorsalis | reverse complement strand
GAGACAAACAAACACATGACAAAGAGGCTCAGAGATGGATCACTATGTTTGTGAGACATCGATAATAAACAGCAAGAGGAAGAGGTGATGATGATGATGATGATGATCCTGACAGGGCGATGAAGATACGACGCCGTGGACTGACAGAGAGCTCGTTGGCTTCATCGTCCTGCTGAAGGGAGGAGATTCAAATAATGAGCAGCCTAAGAGACCACATGAGACGAGTCAGAGTCCAGAACAGAGTCCAGACCAGAGTCCAGAGTCCAGTCCAGAGACCAGACCACAGACCAGACCAGAGACCAGAACAGAGTCCAGTCCATAGTCCAGTCCAGAGTCCAGACCAGGTCTGAGGGCACTGGGACACTGTGTTTGAGCCTGCGAGGCGAAGCCCAGGGGGAATGCTCTCTGTATCCACCATTAACAGAAAAAAACCTTCACCTCCTCCTAAGCCTCGTCCTCCTCCACTGGTTTGATGATGTGACACCATCACAGGAAGTCAGTATGTAATATATCCCAGAGTTCCCCTGTGGCCCGGGTGGGGACAGAATGTGCTGAGTGAGGAGAAAGGAGCGTTTGATTTGATATGGAGAGTGAGAGCTCAGCAGAAAAGTGTTATCTCCACCCGGCAGGCGGGTGGAGCAGATTCACTGTTTTATTCTATATGATGAGAGTTTTATTGATGATGTAACAACATCAACATGACATCATGACTGTGATGTCACAGGTTAACGAGCTCATGTCCACAGGTGGAAATAATGAGGGTGATGCAGGTTGTAAATCAGAGTCTCTATCTCACATGTTCAGAAGGAGGCAGCTCGGTGAGCTCCTGGGGCAGGTTGAACTTCCTGACGTCCTTCCTCTGACAGGTGTTTCTGAAGA
>NW_019451281.1:0-810 GCF_002814215.2 Seriola lalandi dorsalis | reverse complement strand
CAATTTATGAATACGGGCTGTGTGCATTCCTCTGTGAACTGAGTGCTTTGATACTTTCACAGTATTAACGTAGCACCTAGACTGCTTTGTAATCAAAGAAGACATGGAAATCTCACTTTATACAATATGGGACCTTTAACTGTGCAGAGTAGCTCATCCAAACTGAATTGAGAAAATCTATCAGTCTTTCAAGAAGAGAAATGAACACTGAGCTGCTTTTATTCATCTAGTCGGGATTACAATCACTACTCTTCACCTCATACAGTCTATTCTAGGATTTATTTTTTTCTTTTTCACGAGAGACGGTGTGATCATAGTCTGATCACTCTTTATTCTAAATAATTCACAGACCAGAAAGAGCAAAATTTAAACATACTTAGATTTGAATTGCAACGGTGAGCTGACACCATTGGTTCTTTGGGATGCACTTGAAGCTGTAATGAGGGCCAAAATTATAGCTGTCACGTCTCATGATAATAAACTTCGAAAGCAAAGGCTTCCGAATGTGAATGGTGAATTAAAGCAGATACAGAGAGACCACGTAGACACTATATATGAAGAGGTTAAATCAAACAAATAAATAGATGAAATAAATACACAAGATATACAAAAGTTATTTACAAAACAGCATTACTATGAGGTTGATGGGAAATCTTTTTTCAAATTTCTTTCTTGCAGACTACACAAACAACAAGCAGTACATAGTATATAAAAGATAATAAATCCTGACCCAGGAAAGATTTAGACGAGTCTAGAAAGAATCTAAGAGTTTATTATAAAATATTTTACTTTACTCCCAACCACAAATTA
>NW_019451280.1:0-899 GCF_002814215.2 Seriola lalandi dorsalis | reverse complement strand
CTCGTCTCTGTGTGTTTGTGTTTGTGTGTGTGTGAGCCTCCCAAACCCGCTCCACTCACCGGCTCCGCAACACGGCATCTCCAGCCCCCGGCCCTGGACCCCTTCCTCTATCCCCAATACCCACCTGTGTGCAATATCTCTGCTGGTTCATTGATAAAAGTCATTACCAACTATTCACCTGTTTGGTTGTGCCTCAACTGGGTCCTACCACATCCTGTTACAGTCAAATTATATGTCACATTTAAAGCCTTTAAATACCTCAACGTAACCTGTTGTGCTTTAAGAGTGTGCGGCCCCGAGACAGTTTCAGCAATTAGTGTCAGTTTTAAAATGAACATGCCTTCTGCACATTGATATGAGATGTTGCAGTTTAATGTTTAATCTATGTGTAAGAGATCATGCAAAATATCAAAGAAAACGTGGTCACTTGATTCATTGATCAGAGTACTTTTTTTTTTTTCTATTATCCTCAGCACTGGCTGCTCTTTCATAGCAGAGTTTAAAAACACAGGTATGCATTCTACAATTAGCTCGTACCTGTACATTTCATTTATAATATAACTTTAATGTAACTTTTTTTTACATCATTTTTCTCAGAGTTGTAATCTTGATTTTAGTAACTATTGTAACATTTAGGCAAATTTACATATAAAATGCCTCAGCTTGTGGTGGGCTGTGAAGAAACACGAACCTCCCTCTCTCCGCTCAACACACAGTAGATCAGACTGTCATAATAACAAATTAAGACAACCATATGAAGAATATTGAAGGGGTTCTGTTCCCAGATTGGGGTTAGGATTAGGTTCAGAGTTATTTACAGACCTGTCTCAGACTCAAATTAAAAGCTATCTCCCTGTGCATAGTACAATTTGGTGTCTCTTCTTGTAATTCCTCAGTAA
>NW_019451279.1:0-947 GCF_002814215.2 Seriola lalandi dorsalis | reverse complement strand
AAAGATTAACATTTCAGTTATATTGAAATTTTGGAAAACTTTATTTACTGTAGAAAACTTTAGTGAGCTATTTATTTGTTTAAGTTTTCATTTAACTTTATAAGACATGCTGCTGAGCCTGGGAGCTCCCTGCATTTTTTGTTAGAATTTTAAAACAAAGATATCTATTGTCTAAGAAAAAAAAACTTTAACATGTTGCAAATCTGAAAAGCTGTTAAATAAACATATGATTAAAGGCATTTGAACAAAGTTAAGTGGAATTTTTCCATTATTCAAAATTTTCACGCCAATATTTTCCCTTTTATTGCAAATAAATATCGGCTCCAAATATCGGTTATCGGCTTCCTTGACTACTAATAATCGGTATCGGTATCGGCCCTGAAAAAACCATATCGGTCGATCTCTACTACAAACGCCCCATCATCAGTGCAATTAATGCCATGTTGTTTGAAGTGAGATTTTGAATAGTCTACCAGATAACCATATCTATTAGAAAACTGTCATAATTTCATATATGCATTTAAAAGTGTCCCCGTACGGTCCGAAAGTAGTTAAGAATCAATTTGATAATTAAGAGCAACAAGCAGTTTACATTACCTAGAAGCCAACCATCCCGCATGGCCCTTGCTTGAAGTCTGTTCCCAACACTATTACTGTTACAGTTTGTGGTAAGGCTGGACCCAAATGCAGACCAAACACTAGGGAAAATTCCACCTTTTGGACAAAAAATTAATGGAATCTTCCTGCCATTGGCCCAAGGTAGTCTCAATGGACACGCGTATGGTAAAAAGGTATCCAATGGCAATGCAAAGTTCTTGCCAGTGGACACCCCATTGTGTTGAATGGACAATTGCTCTACGTGGCGCTATAGTGTTATTTGTACATAAGGAGGAAGTTTTGTCCAGTCCAAATGGCTGCCAATTGGACAAAAACCGTTAATAGTGTCA
>NW_019451278.1:0-758 GCF_002814215.2 Seriola lalandi dorsalis | reverse complement strand
ACGCAGATGTTTTTAGCAGTTGTTTTTACAGTGTATATGATTCCTCTTACAGAACGTGGAACCAGAATTTCTCTTATTTGCCTGTTTTCTTTGTAAAAATGTAAATCAGGACTGAACATTTTTTACTCCTCTGTGTATGTTCTGTTTATCTGTAGCATGTAGTTGTATTTCCCCACAGTTTATAACTTTAAATAAAAACGAGTGTTGACAGTTTTACAGCCCTTCATAGAAACAGGAAAATCTTTTATTTTGTAATACTGATATTTTATTTTTGCTGTGTGATATTTGCAGTATATATTTTTTGTCTCGTTGTCTGACCTCTGGATACACTGGCTGATGAAATAAAGAGGACAGTGTTTTACAGTATTTCACCTGTGTGTCAGTAACATCAAAGGAAAAGTAAGATTTACTCAATAACTTCCTCTTAAATAAAAAACTCAACTTCACTTATAATGTCAAAATAAATAAATAAAAGATGAGGTGATTTTGTAAAAGTTTGTTTTATGTTTTTCACTGTTTGTAAAATAAAAAGACATAAATGCATACTGGATTGTGGCTGCAACTCATTATTATTCAAAAATAAATTCATTAATTATTTTCTGATTAACTGTTTGAACTTTAAAAACCACACACAAACCTCCAAGTGGAAGAACCAGAAGCTGCAGTTCCTCTAACGACCACTAGAGTCTGGCTCCAACAGTGAGTCAGTCCCCATAGACTCCCATGTTAAAATGTCCAACTTTACAGCAGAAATAAAC
>NW_019451277.1:0-821 GCF_002814215.2 Seriola lalandi dorsalis | reverse complement strand
AGGATGCTTCCTGTGGAGTGGCAGCAACGTAGCTCTAAACCAGGTTAGATACAACCTGAGGAAGCTTATGTAAATTAAAAGTCAATACCAATACAGATAGATACATTTGACAATTTAAATACCAAGAACAAACACTTGACAAGATGATTTGCTTGGCAGGGATGAAAACCCTCTGTAGAAGCATTTATAGCACTGAGGAAAGCCAAGATGCTGAAACTAATGAAAGCCGATCTTGGTCAGGAGACTCCTGAGAAAGATTTTTAATCTCATTGAGCTTTTCCTGATTAAATAAAAGTTGGATATAAATTTAAAGAATAATTAGAGTCATTTTTCTGCATCAGAAGCAGCTATTAAAATGCAGGATGGAAAGCCTAGGATACAGATGGACTGCCCATAGTAATTTATTTTAAACCTTTTTTAAAGAATCGTTTTTAAGCTTGTTGGACTATGCTAGAATGACAAGTTGACTTGAAGTTAATGAATAATAAGATATGCCTAGAAAGTCATATTTAAATACATGTTTCTTATACTTGAGCTCTGGTCACAGTAGAACTTCCCTCATATTTTCCAGTAACATCACAGCTGGGTCATTTAGAGTTTTGATAAAGCTCTCAGATAACTCTGATTGCAATGGTGCATTTTGTAAGAGCCAAATTTTACTGTTTCATAAATCTCATCCGCAGTAATGAGGCTGATCGCCATGAAAACAGTAGCTGATACTGAATGCCACAGCAGCCATTTAAGTTGTACTTACAGATGATGATTTGAATGGGGAAGCCTGTTTGAAACGAGGGCTTGGGGGGGGGCGGGGGGGGGGGGGG
>NW_019451276.1:0-946 GCF_002814215.2 Seriola lalandi dorsalis | reverse complement strand
CTGGAGGGTGAAAAGGTCAAAGGTCTCTCCGGAACTCGGAGCTGCACTTCTGTTGGTTTGTTTGTTTGGACTAATGCAAGAGAAGAAGAAGAAGTGGGCTGATGCCTCTGTTACATTTGGCTCTTGAAGGTGCGACACGTGTGAATGCTGATTCCAGCTCATGTATTTACATTAACAAGCATGTTCACATACACACGGTGAATGGAAAGAAGGAACACACGTGCGTTATTGTAGAACACACACTCCGGTTAATTAGCACTTAAAGACCAATGCAGTTGTAACTTAATTATACTGCATACATTAATTATTGTTTCATGCGTATCTGCCCGGCCTGCAGAGGTTAAAACACTCTTCAAATATAAAGATAAAAACAATGCACGTCATTCCCATAATCTAATCTTCACGCCTTCATTTCTGCAACAAGATCTGTTAATTATTGGTAAAAATATACAGCGCAATTAAAACTCGGAGAAGAAAAATTAACATAAAGACTATTGGAGTCGTCGAAGTCAGCTAATTATTAGATTCAACAAAATGAAGCAGTCATTGACAAAACACCTTAACTTAAGATTTCCTGTCTGAGTCTTCTCCCTGTGGTTAGTACTTCAGTCGCAAACTTAACGAATCACCTGAGACCTTAACCACCAAAGTAAGGGAGAAAAACTAGAGGAACCTCTGACTCTGTCTCAACCGCAACACGACTGAGTTCATGGTGATCAATGAAGAAAACAAACTCATCCTAAAAAGATTGTTCAAAGACCTTAGAGACACTAGAGACACCTTCAACGACGAGGAATTGATTTTACATCTCTTTGAATTCATCTCATTAAACCAACGGTTTAAACCTTCCTACTCTCCGCAGCTTCATGATTCCTCACACGTGCTAATGGCAGCAAATCAACAAATCAATCTCCATGGAAACAGACCCTTTTTAAGGGATTCTGTG
>NW_019451275.1:0-889 GCF_002814215.2 Seriola lalandi dorsalis | reverse complement strand
ATTTATATTCAAGAATTTCTAATTCTAAAAAGAAAAGATCAAAATATAAAATCAAACTGGAAGAGCGACATGTTCTGTTTAGTTCAGTTTAACACCGGACTGGATTCTGTCTTTACCATTGGACTGGATCTGATGGTTCGACAGGAAGAAGAAAAACCGCTGGTATCAAACCGCCGGATAACAACAGCAATTAACTGTCAGCCTTCAACATGACGAGCAGCCGTCTCTCATCCCCGTGGAGCTGTGGAGAGACGGGTGGAGGAGGAAGAGGAGGAAAGGAAGCAGTGAAGTGGAAGAATGAGTCTCTGCAGGCTACGAGACAAAAAGCAGAGACTGACCTCAATATGGAAGGAGAGACACAATGTGAAACACTGCAGCTTTACAGCCATTTACAACTTCCCATTATTATTTGACATATTGTCAAGTTATTGTCAGTTAACCTTTTGTCCCCCGGTGGATTCGTCTTTGTTAATTTATGATATGTGAACAAACACTGTTGAAACTGAACATATTGTACGTCAAATTCAGGTTCAGGTTCTTACTTTTCCAAAAAAACAAAACAAATTTTGTACAAATACAATAAATAAAAGTTCACTCTTGACCTCGGAAACAACAGTTAAAACTCACCTCAGTGTCCATGTAGTAGCTGGTCTGAAGCTTTCAACCATATCACATGATCATCCAAGATCATTCAATTCTATGACAACTGGACAAACTCCATCTGCTGATGAAGATCATGTGATATGGCCAAAAGCTCCTAGAACAGGAACAGCTACTAAACAAACCTTGCGGTGAGATTTGTCAACTGCTGTTTCCAAGGTGAAGAATGACCTTTTAAGATCAAACTTTAACCAAATGTTTGTCTAAATATCTTGTGTATCCTTATTTC
>NW_019451274.1:0-858 GCF_002814215.2 Seriola lalandi dorsalis | reverse complement strand
GGAAGGTCAGGGACCTGAAATGAGAGGACCAGCAGGTACAGACTTCAGGGGCACGTGGTCTGAAAGGAGAGGTGCTGATATGGTTGGTCCAGGGCCTGACAGGAGAGGACCAGGAGATCAGGATGTCTGGGGACCAGGCCCTCAAAGGAGAGGTCCTGATATGGTTGGTCCAGGGCCTAACAGGAGAGAACCAGGAGATCAAGATGACTGGGGACCAGGGCCTGAAAGGAGAGGTGCAGCTATGGAGGGTCCTGGAAATGACAGGAGAGGACCTGTAGGTCCAGATTTCAGGGGACCAGGGCCTGAAAACAGAAACATATCCATGGCAGGTCCTAGACCTGGCAGAGCAGGGCCTGGAGGTCCAGATTTCCGAGGGCCAGGGCCTGAGAGGAGAAGTTTATCTATGGAGAGTCCTGGGCCTGACAGTAGAGGACCTGGAGGTCCAGATTTCCGAGGGGCAGGACCTGAAAGGAGAGGTCCAGCTATAGACACTGTAGGACCTAACAGAAGAGGATCAGGAGGTCTAGATTTCAGTAGACCAGGGCCTGACAGGAGAAGTCCTGCTATGGTTGATCACGGGCCTGACAGGAGAGAATTAGGAGTTACCAATTTTACTGGGCCAGGACATGAAAGAAGAGGTCCCTTTATGGACAGTCAAGAGCCTGACAAGAGAGGATCAGGAGGTCCAGATTTCCGGGGACAAGGCTCTGATTCAAGAGGACCAGGAGGTTCAAACTTAAGAGGGCCAGGATGTGAAAGAAGAGGTCCCTTTATGGAAGGTCAAGGGCCTGACAGGAGAGGACCAGGAGATCAAAATGCTGATGGTCCTGATAAGAGGGGACCTCATATGCGGGGTCC
>NW_019451273.1:0-921 GCF_002814215.2 Seriola lalandi dorsalis | reverse complement strand
AAAAAAATGTTTTGTCTGTGAACACAGTATCACCCACAATGAGATTCCAAGTTATTTTTCTTACATGATATTGTATCCTTGTTTTTTGATTTTCTTTCCACAGGTGGAAATCCCTTTTGCTTGTTTGCACAAAACACCTCTGTTAGAGGGCTGGTTTCGTTTGCTTCCCTTGGGAAACAATGAGGTGGATGCTGGGTGAGGATTATGGGTGTGCTTATTTGTACAATGTGATAAGTTTGTGGTGCTTGTATAACTCAGGCAAGCATTTTTTTTTTGGAAACCTCTCAAGACTCAAACTGAGTAGCAATCGCTGTGTGTGTTTTATTTTAAATGCTTCCAAGGAAAGTATTTGTTCTCCTCAATGCTCCCTTTCATGCATTTAAATGAACACTCGCAGGTGTATAGCCAGGTCTGTGACAGCATCTGTTCCTTGAGATAATTTTAGAACAAAGAGGGCTGAGTGAACTGCGAAAGGATAGTGTCAAAGTGAAGCAAATCTCAGAGGTTCATTAGGAAATGACTCACAGTTAAAGCCTTTTTTTATTTAGGACTGCACACTACTGTGTAGAAAGTGGTAGGTAGAGACCTACTTTCACAAAAAAGAGACGTAATAGCAAAAGATATTCCCTCTGGGACAATTTGATTCAACTGATGTTTTTTTTTTTTTATGTTTTTTTAAAATCATGTGGACTCCTTAACATGTGTTTAGAGATGTTATTCCCACATTGATAAAAGTCTGTTATATTATGAAATCTGACATTTGCCAAATGACCCTTTTATCTGATATTATCAGTGTTTCACCTTGCAATAACATAGACATGTTACAAGATCATTTAAAAGAGTTTCACTTACACTTTAATCATTAATAAGGTTCCAGCCTTTTTATTTACAATGTCCTCTGGATTTCACACACACAAAAAC
>NW_019451272.1:0-929 GCF_002814215.2 Seriola lalandi dorsalis | reverse complement strand
GAGAGAGCAGATATGTCATTAACTCTCTTTGCAGGTGTCGGAGCTCAACAGTGGAGCCAGATACAGAAACTTGAGCAAACCTGATACACAGGCTCAAAAGGGGATTTAACCAGCGCGCTTAAAACCAGCGCTAAATCTCACTGAGCGCTGAGTTAGCGTGACACTGGCCTGTGTCTCTGCTACACCTGGAGGAATGAGAGCGTGTGAGGCAGGGAACATGCAGTGGGATCCAAACCTTTTCCCACACACCGGCACTGAAGAGCTGCCCATGTGGAGTGAGATTCTCTGGTAGACGGTGTGTGCAACACCCTGAGAGAGGCCAAACCCACAGACAACTCCTTGCCACTGTCACATAGTGCTGCTCTTGGTGGAAATTGTTGGGTCTCTGTAAATAATATTATAAAGAGAAAGTCTAGACCTGTTCTATTTTCTATTCTATTCTATTCAGGGTGATGGAGACATGGGATGTGTTCTTCAGATCCATGAAAGTGAACCAGTAACTCTCTGATGGTCAGCATGTGAAAAAGCCTTTCTATTATTGATTTGTTGAACAGCGACAAATCGAGGATGGATCTTTTTTGGAACCAGGAAGAAGCAGGATTAAAATCCCTGACTTTCGTCTGTGGAGAGTGAGTTACCTTCCCCCCTCGCAGGCGGACTCTGCCGGGGAGCCGATGTGTAATCTGCATCAAGAAGTCACCATTTAGGAGGGAGGGAATCATAGATGTGACACTGAGGAGTGTTCACACTTGAACACACTAAGGATGAGGAGACACATCGTGCAGACAGAGGTGTGAGAGGTGCTGTCCACACGATGCATAGTGATGGCACTTGTGCTCATTATCACACATCTCATTATAAAAAATGTGTGCGTTTGTGTTTGTGTGTGTGTGTGTGTGTTTGTGTGTGTTTGTGTGTGTGTGTGTGTG
>NW_019451271.1:0-744 GCF_002814215.2 Seriola lalandi dorsalis | reverse complement strand
TCATAGCCCCTCCTGCTGCTGGCAGTAATGAGACCAGCGAGACTGAGGCTAGATCCACACTGATACCTTTACATTTTCAAACGGCGTTTTAAGATGAAAACGATCTCCGTCCAGACGAGTGTTTTAGCATCATATACGATCATGTCTGGAAACACATCACATGACCATATAAAAACATTGGGCAAGTGTGAGCCAGTGTAAACAGGAAGTAGACTGTTTCCTCTGCAGTTGGTTAGTTACAGTAAATCCTCTGAACGAGGAACAGCAAAGACAGTTGTAGCATTAACAGCTGCTAGCAACAACAACAAGGTCAGGTGTACTGTAATTCATTATCATGTTGTATTCACCACTGGTAGACCAGAGCCATCCATTTTAGGAGCTTGAGAACTCCAGGGAAAGTGACGAAAGATGTAAACGTAGCAAAAGTTATGTGTTTTAAAACTTAAATGTGTGAGGATGTAACCTGAGTCAAAACGATAAAGTTCAGCTGAAACACACTGAAACACCCATTTGCCCCTTTATTAACAGGCTACTGTATAAATATTGATTAGTGCACCTTTAACCCTTAGATGCATAAGTGGGTCAAAAATGACCCGGTGAGGTTGTTTTCTTGAAATATCTTCGTAATGAAAAATTGTTATTATTTCATATTCCAGGTATTCCTCAAAAAACATGTTTTTGATATAATGCCATTTACATTTTTAACTTACCTTTTATACATTTTAAGAAATTGTAGTTTTTGTA
>NW_019451270.1:0-827 GCF_002814215.2 Seriola lalandi dorsalis | reverse complement strand
ATTTATTAGTTATTTTACATATGAGCTTAAACTAATTAGGCCAACATCAATAAACTGCATTTAGGCTCCTAAAGAGAGTTCTATCTCCCTCTCTGTAAATCTCTCGTTTGACCCACCTAGACAGAAACAAGATGAATGAAAACTATTTAATTCTTGAGAACACATGAGAAGCCTCGGCTGGACCTGACTAAGAATTGTGTCGGATCAATACAAATATTGGAGAATTCATCCCTTTTTTTCATAGAGATAATCATGTAACGCTTTATTTAACTGATTTTTGAACAGGGTTCAGCAGGACACTCAGGGTGACTGGAACTGTCTTTACCCATCACAAACATCTTCACAGAGTGGACGGGATGATTTGACATAGTGAAATGATTTTACCCCAGAGAGCAGCTACTTCTAGAGACCGAAAAGTCTCCACAAATGCTTGCGATTGAATCAATGATATTTGAAGAATCTCAGTTGACTGAGGCGTCTCTGATGATGACTTGAATCTTCACCTTTCAGGGCTGAGCCCCAGAGAAAAATCTCCTCAACCACTTAAAATAATCTCATTCTGTAGTTTGTGGTTTAACTAATCAATCTTTTTCCTGTGAGTAAAAAAAACTGTTTGTTACATTTACATTTCCTCATATGTGCATGACTGCTCTACAATGGCCCTAACATGCTATGATAGAAAAGAGTGTTACCAAATGTTTTGGGGATGAAAAGCAAAGGGGCATAACACTGATTTCACCAACTGTATCTTTGACTAGTTTGTGTAAATGTTATACTCTTACTCTGACAAAGACTGGTAGAAGTCAGGTTAAATATTTTAAAACCAG
>NW_019451269.1:0-989 GCF_002814215.2 Seriola lalandi dorsalis | reverse complement strand
AAAGTTTTGTGCACAGGCTGACAAACAGGCTCAGTGCTGTCACTACCTCTCACAGGAAGAGTAAAGCTGAATACAGGTGGATGAGACACCTGTGAACACAACTCTGATGGCATGAATACGTTGGCCTAAACCAACAGAAAACACTGAGAAACGTCAGGGTGTTAGCAGCGCGTTTGTATCTCTGTGTGGAGTAAGGACTTTCCATCAACATCCTGCAGACAGACACGTGAGAGACGTCGCGCTGAAAGCTGAGTAAGCTTTTCATCAGCGAGCATCCCTGTTGTGAAATGTTAAAGCAGCTAACGTTAGCTTTAACAGCTGTTTACTTACCAGTCCTGTGTTTCCATTACAAGAGGTTATGATTCGCCCTCTGAGCAGCTACTTCAGTGACAAGACGGGCCGACTGGGCCGGAGCTAGCTGGTTAGCATGCTAACTTTTTTAGGGACACACTTCAAATGGGGTGTTATGAGATATTTTCCCAGAATGCCTTGCGAATCACCGGCAAGATGACTGCGGAACCAACCAATGAAACTCACAAATGTAATTTTCTACGATAATAAAGATTAAAAAAATTACGACAATGATTGTATTGTCTTAGTTTAATGTTGTTTCAATGAATTATGGTTTTCTGCTTCATAAAAGCCACTAATAAAAATGCTAATGTCTCTGTAGCTATTGTTAACGTTACATCTTTAATTCTGATTTGCTCATGACAATCCCACATTATGGCATATTTTAATGCTGCACTCTCATTTAATTGGAATATGACGTCCTAAATTTAACTGACGTCCAGCAGCGACTTTGCTGAACTTTACCGCGCCCGTATCAATGCAGACTGTCAGGGCCGCATACAGGTCATCATGCTTTGGCATGTGTAATTATCCATCTCCGCTTACACGTCGCACAAAGAATTAAGATGTTTCTGCATGAATATGATTGAATGTGTGTGTGTGTGTGTGTGTGTGTGTGTGTGTGTGTGTGTGTGTGT
>NW_019451268.1:0-1072 GCF_002814215.2 Seriola lalandi dorsalis | reverse complement strand
TGAGCTCGTGGAAGACCACCACTGGAAGGCAGAAGAATAGCACGAGGAAATCCCAGAATGCCAGCCCCGCCAGAATGCAGTTCCACGCGCTCTTCAGGTAGAAGTTGTGCCACACGATGCACATGAGCGCGAGGTTCCCCACGATGCCCGCGGCAAACAGCACGAGGGCGAGCAGCATCACTGCGTATGCCCAGTAGGCGCCGTCGGTGATTGGGAAAAGCGGGTTGAGAAGCCCCGATCCCCGACCCGACGAAGAGTTACCCGCCGGGGCGGAGGTGAACCGGTCAGTCCGCTGTGTGGTGAAGTAACCGCTCGGGTCGTCGTATCGCCGCGGTTGCCCACCGTAACTGCTCGGAGAGTGCGGGTCTCTTTTCCTGGAGCTCCCGTCTTTGGCTCCTCGGGGGACTCGCTTCAGGTCGGGAGTTCCCCAACTTTCAGAAGTCCCGTCCACAGAAGTCCTTTCAGGGGAGAGAGAGTCCTCTGCTCCCGCAGTCGTCGTGTCAGCATCCTCTGCTCGCTGTGTCTCCAGGTCAGAGCGGACATGGCGGAGCTCCGAGGTCCGAATAAGAAGAAGCAAAACAAACAAAACCGGTCTCATTTTTTTTTTTTTTACCGTTGAACTAAACGCAAGTGGTCCGTGTTATCTGCCTCTTTCACAGACATGTGCTGCAACTAAAATTTGACTGCTGAAATGAAACCTGTCCATAAAACTGTTTGTCCCACAGCCCGGCTCCCTCCGGTCCTGATGGAGAAGTTTGAGTCTGCTGCTCCTCAGCTGCACTTGTGTGGAAACTGCCGTGACGTCACCTATTGGTTTGTGAACTGCCGTTTTGAAGCCTCGAGTTTGGCTTAAAGGAGCAATGTGTAAGATCTAGTTTAAAAATGTTTAACCCTTATGCCCTCCTCAAATTTACTACCCTCTGGACACCTTCGTGGCAAAAATGTACACGCACAAAAAAAACTGCTTTTAAAAATCATCATACATCAATATTTTTTTCCGCTTTTTTTTTCATAAATCTCTTAAACAACTTCAAACTTGCTCAAAACTACCAAACATTCAATCATTTTCAGG
>NW_019451267.1:0-798 GCF_002814215.2 Seriola lalandi dorsalis | reverse complement strand
GCCTGAAGCTCTTTACATGTCTTGCATGTTGTTGTTGGTTTTTTTTTTTTTCCCACAATCCACGCCAACATTCGCACAATTCTCCCATTGAGTGTCTTCTTAGCACAACGTCCTGGAAGCATCTTTAACAGTTTTGTGGCTGTGAAACTTCTTGATAATGTTACAAACTGTTTAAACAGGGATTTCAGGATCTTTTAGCGGCTGCCTCGCAGCCTTTGGAAGTGTTCTGTTTTTCGATAATAGCATGTCTGATGCTCTAAGACAGCTCGCTTGTCTTTGCCATTGTGAAAAAGACACTGGAAAAAATGACCCCTCTTAAGGTCATGTGAACACTGAAATTGAAACACAGATGAGTCTTATTTGTTTTTATTTTGTTTTCTGCCAATAATTGTGTCCATGGTACGGTTTTGTGTTTGTATTATTTCTTTATTATGCAAGTTTTGTTTTTGTGGTTTTTTGGTTCTTTTGTTCAGTAACCTTGGACATGTTATTAAAATAGTCTGGTTATACAAAATTGGTTCATTTGCATTCATTTCTGAAGATATTCTGAATTATGTATTTGAATAGAGGACTCTGTGTGTGTGTGTGTGTGTGGGTGTGTGTGTGTGTGTTTTCTTTCAGTGGACATACATACGTGTCAGTGTGTATTACGTGTGCGCACACTCATACTGGGCAGGTGAATGATGAGCACTGCAGTGCTTTGGTGCAAGAGCTTGTGGTTAGAAATCACAGGGGGACCCAAATGACTTGATTCGCCCTGCGGCTCATATAGATGCACCCACTGCCTCACAAACACAC
>NW_019451266.1:0-842 GCF_002814215.2 Seriola lalandi dorsalis | reverse complement strand
TGGTTAATCAGAAGCATCCTCTCAGAACCATGAATATCAAAATTCCTTGGCAATCCGTACTTCATCCTGAGGATGAAAATGTTGGACTGACAGATCATCAACCCTGTCCTCCACAGAAACCATTTCACTGGCAGTGCCACACTCCATTCTCTGAAGTCTGTCCAGAATCAAACAGATCTCTTGGGGCTCCAGAAAATGTGAAGTTGCTTAGATCAGCTGTCTTGTTCCCCGGGTTCTGCCCTGTGTTCCTCACTCCAAAGTGACTCAGATGTACATAAAGCCTCTAACACATCCACTAACCTCCTTCATCTCCACATAGAGCCTTTCTCTGTCCTTTATTCATTGTTGTTTCTCTCTTGCTCTCTGTTTCATTGCCCTCGTTTCTCCTGTGAAGCCTGTTAGGGGTTTGCAGTGATTCTCATCACTTCAGCATTGATTTGAGACGAAGGATAACCCTGTGAGGATTACAGTATAAAGGGAGGGATAATGGGTTGGAGAGGCAGGTAGAAAATTGTTGTGATTGTATGCTGATGCTTTTCTGTGTCTCCCCCCGAGACACATTTCTCTGCATCACATTAAGGCAGTGCTTAACCTAGGACTAACTGCCCTGTCCTCTTCACACGCCTTGCATGAATTGACAGGTAGATAAACTCCATCCCCAATTACTACACGGACAAAGAGGCTCAAGTTGACTTCTTTAATGCAGCAACTGGCAGTAGGGTAAAACTGACAGAAAGAAAAAACATACAGTTAAAACTGTTCGGATTTCTATTGTGTGTGAGATTAAACATATCTAAAACATAAAGACAGGCTACTGGTAAGTATATACTACATATATTGTC
>NW_019451265.1:0-906 GCF_002814215.2 Seriola lalandi dorsalis | reverse complement strand
CTCTCTGATCTCATCCTTCAAAGAACTGATGGCCTGGGAACGGATTACAGAAGTAAGCCAACACAAGATATGATACATGACCAGAATAGCAAAATAAGTGTATGAGCGAGTCTGTGTGGGTTTGTACCTGGTTAGCGGTGCTAAGTCTAGAATCTCGCTCCTCCAGTTTCTTGTTCAGGCCCCCCAGATTCTTACGCAGAGCACAATTCGCCTCCACCTGTTCTGATAGCTTCTTAGCTGCCTCAGTCTCCCTCTCCTCCAGCTTCTTAATTCGTCTCAAGAGTTCCTGGTTCCGGTCAACCTCATGCTATAACACAGTACACCGCATAAATGAGTACATCCCCTCTGAACATGAAGAAATCTTTGAATTTCCTAAATGATCAATATTCCAATTCATAAGAAGGTGAAAAAAAATGTAATGTATTAAACATATATATATATATATATATATAATAACAACATAGAAAGATATGTCATCAATATCTAAGAAATTAGTAAATTAGGCAGCTTTGCTTAAATCTAGGATTGCAAAGATGAGTACACCCTCGTATTATTTTAGTACTTAGTATCGCCTGCACTGACCCTTCTTGGCATCGAGCACACAAGATATTGTCCTGTCTTTCCTGTGCCACACCTGGTGGATGACCTCCCTGAGAGCCTTGATGTGCTGCTCCACTTGTTGCTCCACTTGTTGCCTTGGCAAAGGCTAAACTGGCTTTTTTGTGCTTTGGTTTCCGTCCTTTTTGAATTTCTGTATCACTTTTGCTTTTAAATAACAATGATTTGCTAATCCTCTTGTACCCTTGCCCTTTTCTGTGCAATGAAATGATTCTGTTTCTCAAGTCTCCAGACAATTCTCTCCCACGTGGCGCCATTTTTGTCAGCACTAAGTCTGAGAGCAATGCA
>NW_019451264.1:0-753 GCF_002814215.2 Seriola lalandi dorsalis | reverse complement strand
CATCCTCAATACATCAATTCTTTTGCCCAATTATGAGCAATAACGACACAGCATCTAGTGTTATCCCAGCCTGCCACATGTCACATGTTTAATATATTGTATCTTGACTTACGCTACATCCAAACAAAGCTCTGTTAATCTGTAAATTCATCTTTTTCTCATAATTTTCACACACAAAAATATCGATTTTTCATGGGCAGGCCAGATTAATATTATTTTAATTAGCATTCGGAAAACAATGACGTAAGCCTGCTGTGTGGTGGTAAAGTTAAAAGACTGCTCTCTGTCGTTGTTTACTCATAAAGTATTTACTGCCATGTTTACTCAACAAATAACAAAATATAAAGACTCCTGATTTAATTATTATTTCAGTAAGTTCAGGTCGAGGTACGAGCGTTTGCCTGCAGGTTGGAATTCTGCACCACCACCATCCACTTTTTAACCTGGTCTAATACTTCATGTCTTATTTTCATAACAACTTGGTTGCCCTGTCACAACATCTGCAAACCTCTGTCGGGTGCCAATAAGCCACCTGCTGAAAAACACCGAGCAGAGGTTAAAGTCCGCAGAGACCCGGCAGCTTGTTTTCAACTGTCAGGGAGGCAGGATTCCTCAATGACATGTTGTATCCCATCCTAACTGTAACATCCTCCCCACAGGGTAAATAAAAGCTCAAAGTTAGTGTGGGTGTGTGTGTGCGTGTGTGTGTGTGTGCATGTGTGCATGTGTGTGTGTGTGTGTGTGTGTGTGTGT
>NW_019451263.1:0-780 GCF_002814215.2 Seriola lalandi dorsalis | reverse complement strand
TAGGGCATAAAAATAAAAAAAAACGTCATAGTATGGTAGGGCTTAAAAAGTCATAAAAACGACATAGCATAGTAAAGAATAAAAACGTGATAGTACAGTAAGGCATAGAAAATTTTAAAAACTTTATAGTATACTAAGGCATAAAAAGTCATAAAAACGTCACAATATAGGAAGGCATAAAAAGTAAAAAAAAACGTCACAGTATAATTAGGCATAAAAAGTCTTAAAAACATCATAGTATAGTAAGGCATGAAAAGTAAAAAAAACGTCATAGTATAGTAGGGCATAGAAAATTTTAAAAACTCAATAGTATACTAAGGCATAAAAAGTCATAAAAACGTTATACTATAGTAAGGCATACATTTTTTTAAAAGTCATAGTATAGTAAGGCATAAAAAGTCAGAAAAATGACATAGTATAGTAAGGCATCAAAAGTCAAAAAAACGTCATAGGATAGTAAGGCATAAAAATGTCATACTATAGTAAGGAATAAAAAGTCTTAAAAATGTCATAGTATAGTAAGGTACAAAAACGACATAGAATAGAATGGCATAAAAAAAAGTCACAGTATAAAAAGGAATAATAATGTCAAAAAACTTAATAGTATAATAATGCGTAAAACGTCATAGTATAGTTTAATTTTTTTAAAAAAAGGTCATAATATAATAAGGCATAAAAACGTCAAAAAATGTCATAGTATAGTAAGGAATAAAAATTCATTGAATATTAATCCATAAAAAAGTTAAAGTTTAATATTACATAAAATGTTATGATATTTTG
>NW_019451262.1:0-802 GCF_002814215.2 Seriola lalandi dorsalis | reverse complement strand
GAACTCTGCCACCCTTTTGAAACAAACAAATTCAGTCATATGCAGTTGGTTTGTTATTTGCATCTCTTACTATTGAGTTGTTTTTTTGTTTAATACCCATCCCTCCTTTTCAGTATACAGTGTGGTCCCATATCAAACTGAACTATGCAGTTTATTTATTTTTAACAAAACAGAGGAGAAAATAATGCTTTTTTTTTAACTCAGGGGGCTCATCTGGTTAATGCAGGGTGATAATTAAAAGGCAAAATATAATAATAAAAAGTGAGACTATTCCCGGCTCTGCCCAAAGTGCCATGAACTGGCTGTTAGAGGATTTTGAAATACTAAAAGTTCTATTAGTGAAGAGCTAATTCAGTGCGAGACAGACTTCAAGTTAATGTGATGTCTGCTCCTTTCGCTCCCTGCAGTTAAATTAGCACAAGTAACAAGATGATAGAAACCTGTTTATTGCAATCACTTGGTCATAATGACTCTGTCTGTTAATGGTCAGCGATGCTTTACTTCATCATGACCCTCCCTGTAACACAACCTGCTGAGAAAGCACCTGCCATCTCAATCTCTTTGTTTCTTTCTTTCTGTCTTTTTCACTTCCTCACTTTCTCGCTGCAGCCAGTTTCTCTCTTTCCACCTAATGGGAGTCAAAGGGAGACAAAAATAATGCTGTCATCAAACATGGTTTATATAACAGTCGTGGTGCTGTGGGCTGTTTGCAGTGCCGTAGCCTCCCTCCGGCCTAATATCCTCCTCTCTCTGTCTTCACTTCCCACTCCAGAGACTCGCTGGCAGAGACATATTTGTGCAG
>NW_019451260.1:0-833 GCF_002814215.2 Seriola lalandi dorsalis | reverse complement strand
TTTTTTTTTTTTTTTTTTTTTTTTCACGCCACAAATCTGTTGTGTCTGTTTGTACAACGAGGATATTGAAGAGGTCGGACGTGAAAGCTTCAACTAACTGCGCAGTTTGGACGTTTAAACTTGACTGAAATGTTTGTGTTTCTACGCCGGGTTGGAGTTAAATAGTCCCATCTTC
Source organism: Seriola lalandi dorsalis (assembly GCF_002814215.2). Classification (NCBI taxonomy): domain Eukaryota; kingdom Metazoa; phylum Chordata; class Actinopteri; order Carangiformes; family Carangidae; genus Seriola; species Seriola lalandi. The sequence continues at coordinate 658 of NW_019451260.1, read as the reverse complement.
AACTGAAATAATCTCTTAATATTTCCAATTTGTGAGAGTGTTTTTTTTTTTTTTGGGGACAAGTGGGCATCATGGCTTTTCTTCACTTGCTCCTGTGTGCCGGGATGTTATCGCTGCCGATGTGCGGAGCTTTTTTCAGCGGACCTTTACACCCGGAGATGTCTAACGGCACTTTTCATCACTACTTCGTGCCGGACGGAGACTACGAGGAAAACGACGACCCGGAAAAATGCCAGATGCTTTTTAAAATGACCGACGAGCGAAAGTGCGGTCTCGACGAGGACCAGGACGCCGTCATACGCGATGACTTCACCATCATCAAGAGGCAGATCGAGGACTCGGCCCGGGTGCTGGAGGGGATCGGGAAAAGCATCTCCTACGACCTGGACGGAGAGGACAGCTACGGGAAGTACTTGCGGAGGGAGACGGCGCAGATCAGCGAGGCGTTTACAAACTCGGAGAAATCGCTGCTGGAGCTGGAGGTGAAATTCAAGCAGAGCCAGGAGAGCGAGCTGAAGGAGGAGCACCGGCTCAACGACGACTTTCTGAACATGATAGTGCACACCCGGGACGTCCTGAAGGAGACGTTGGACATTTCTCTGGGACTGAAGGACAAGCACGAGCTCCTGTCTCTGATCATCCGCAGCCACGGCACGAG
>NW_019451259.1:0-753 GCF_002814215.2 Seriola lalandi dorsalis | reverse complement strand
CTCACTTGGAGTTGATGACGTCATTCCAGTTCATTACATTCGAGTTCATTTAAACAGCCTTTGATGTTCCAAACAAATGCCTTTCCTGAAAGCATAAGCAGCCAACACTTCATAAGAGTGCAACAGAGCTTGTGCCTTGCAAAACAGTCAAAGTAAAACAAAAAAAGTCCTCTGTTTTTTCTCTCATTTGGGCCAGGTGGTTTATTTTTCAACATGAAAGTAAAGTTACAGTTGATTGTCTCTCTGATCTCCCATTTGTGCAGTTTGAACTGCAGTCTAACTAGGGTATGGACTGGGTATGAATTTGGTGCATTGTATTACTGCTGTTGCACAACACTGTCTGTAGCAAATCCTTTACCATCTACAAGAAACAAAATGCACCTCAATTTATTTTCAGTTTAGTTTGAGTTACCTATGACTACTGGAAAACTATACCCAATTAATATTTAAAAAAACAAACATTAATTTAAACTGAAATAATATCGGGACTCAACAAAAATGTATGGTGTATCAGGAACATCCATCAGTTTGCACATCAACTTGAGGACCCAATAAGACAAAGCACCAGTCCATTACTCTTACCTGTCCACCCTGCAGTGAGCAGTCGACACAGCCGACCTGAATGTTGCCATGTTTGGCCCCTGGGATGATCTGCAGTCGCTCAAAGTCACTACCCAAAATCACCACGTCACAACCTGACGCATAGGCCTATCAAGAGACAAAGAGAGAGGAAGAAGGGCAGAGAGATGAAGA
>NW_019451258.1:0-960 GCF_002814215.2 Seriola lalandi dorsalis | reverse complement strand
ACACACACACACACACACACACTCACTATCTCACACAGTCCATATCTCCTCTCTCTCGCCTCAATTCTCACATTCTCATGAGTCTTCACATAAATAGCCCCTCTTCAGAAGAGAAGCTGAGCACAGGAGACGGTGCACGGTCACTGCTGTGCTAATTGGGAGCAACATGTAAAGTTTTATCTCTTGAGTGCTAACAAACCATACAGACAAGTATAATTCCTTGCCGTGTGTGTGTGTGTGTGTGTGTGTGCGCGTGTGCGCGTGCGTGCGTGTGTGTGTGTGTGTGTGTGTGTGTGTGTGTACGTGTGCGTTTGTGTGCGCGTGTCTGGGCACAACTGAGATAGAATGTCTGAGTGTGTCTCGCTCACGCAGTCACACATTCACACAGCTTCCAGAGCTTAAAGGTTTGTTCACACTATGTGAGGGAAGGCCCTCGACTTATCCCCATCCTAGGGGACTGGACAAAATTATGTTTTTATTAATTGAAAATTGTTATTGGTGCAGAAGACACATTTCTGCTCCTCTTCAGACTTTCATAAGGTCGATTAGAGCCAGGATGTCTCATTATCAGCCAGTCTCTGTCATATATTGTAAGTATAGCTCTTATTATACATGGGACATCCCAGTGTACTACAGTGTATTTCAAATACACATGACAGCTTGCCAGAGGTGGACATTAGACCCAATAGACCACCTGTGTAAACAGAGTGCACTATGTTTATTTATTGTAATAACATGGAAAACAGCACATTTTGTACTTTACAGATCCCTCTGCAATATCAAACCCACCATATAGTCTTAGATACTTATGATGACCTTGTTAATCCCCAGGCATTCAAAGCAATTTTATCTTGATCTAGAAAATAATGAGATGTATGGAAACAAAGAAAAAAAAAAACATATTCGCAAGTCAAACTGTGACCCATGAATATAATTAGCATGTGGATCTCTTAAGCATGA
>NW_019451257.1:0-738 GCF_002814215.2 Seriola lalandi dorsalis | reverse complement strand
CTTCACACACACACACACACACACACACACACACACACACACACACAAGCGCGTGCATATCTGAACATACTCACTAAGGGGGTGGAGCACAGAAAGCGAGGGAAGCAAAAAGCATTAGTAAGACAGACCTACAGTTTTAGGGGTGTGGCAGGACAGGGAAGGATGGATGGATATACACACACATGTAGGAAAAAAGTACAGATGAAAAAAAGAAGACAGAGTAAAAACTGGCTTCTTCACAGAAAGCACATCTGTGAGCTTGTGGCGCTGAGGACGCAGAGACAGCGCTTGGCATCCAAGTGTGCAGTATATCATTTTGAATCAATAATTGTCGACTATTTTAAACCTCAGGTGCTGCCTCAGAGAGCAGTTTCATTTACTATCTGACCTCTAGGGTGCCAGAGGTGGAGAAAGTCAACTGATCAGCAAAGCACAGGGAGCACACAGGACAATAAACCTGGGAGCTATGACAACAAACTGTATTTTATGGGATGTTATGTAGCCATGCAATTTTTTGCATCTTTACAATATTAATGTCAATACTATTAGTATTATTATTTTTAATGACTACTATTACTATTAAATCATTAAATATGAATGACATTTAGGTATTAATTTTTGGGTTGATTAACATGGCAACAAATAGAGCATCAGGTCTTAATCATGTATTTAATGTTTTTGTAAAACAACCTCTGTTCAATATCATCAGAAAACCAAAAAATTAGAAAGAAAATCCTT
>NW_019451256.1:0-682 GCF_002814215.2 Seriola lalandi dorsalis | reverse complement strand
AAAAAAAAAAAAACGCGACTACTCCAGTACCGACAGCCGAAACGTTAAGGTCGGAGCTTATTGATACTGCGGTCTTGAATAATTTAGCCCCGGGCCCTGTTCAATCCCGGGCTCGGTACCCATCCCTACTTCCACAGTTGGTGAAAGACGTACATTTGTAGAGCATCTAACGTATCTCTCTGTGACTGTGGGGTCCAAAAGTCTGAGAGCACTTTCCCAGTCTTTTGGACCCCACGGGATATTTTAGGTTATTTAGGAACGGTGTCGCCCCTACATAGTTTGTCCACCTGAGAGGACTCACAAGTTTGTTTTTACACTGTAAAAACTCTTGAATGAATTGTCACAAAGAGTTTCCATTAGTGGGCGTTAACAGCTCCAGTGTTGCCAACAGTGACTGACAAACCTTGGCTACTGAGGTGACAGTCTGCAGTACTGCCACACAATAAGAAAGATATTGTGTCTCTTCTACCTTTCTCTGTGAGTGATCATGTGACAGTAAATCCAGCTGAAATCACAGTTCAGTCTTTGTCTTTAACTCATGTGTGTGTTGAAGTTGTCTGATGACGTGGTTATTAAATCAGGATTTTAGCAGTATTTAGCTATATATGTGAACTAGGGTTGCACGGTATACCGGTACCAGTATAGTACCGCGATACTAGAGTTTTGAAAACGGTACTATACC
>NW_019451255.1:0-737 GCF_002814215.2 Seriola lalandi dorsalis | reverse complement strand
TGTGTGTCTGTGTGTCTGTCTGCTTGCATAAAGGAAAATTGTGAAGCAGACCTTTTATATTTGTGTAGGCCTTTGTATCTGAAGTGTGTGTGTGTGTGTGGGGGGGTCTGTGTTTGTGGTTTGTTGTCTGTGGGCTGGGTGCGGAGGTTTGTTATGCGTTTTTGTGGGTGGTTTTTCGTCATATTTCTTCATTTTTTTGTCCTCTTTTGTTTTTGTGGCTTCATTTTCTTGTATTTTATTTATTATATTCTTTTATACATGTCACATGTTGTTGCCGTTATGTAAACCCCATTGTAATGAAATGTGCCATATAAATAAAAGTGCCTTGCCATGCCCATGTTGGGTTTTGAGCACTACCCTGATAATCACAAAAAGCTGTCATAACCATACTGCCACTGACAGTTACTGAGAGAGATAATTTTAAAGTCTTGACAGTAAAAAACTTGCCACATTTTATTCCTGCTTGTTCCAATTTGGCTTAGATGATACAACAGTTGCTGTTTCCTCTTTCTGAGCAAGTTTGCGGTTTTATAGATTTCATCCAAGCCCAGTTTGAAAACCAAAGCAGTCTGAAATAAAATGGTAAACTAATTAGCTATGTGTCCATGGGGACCACAAAATATGTTTGGACAGTGGGCAGTCAGTACCAGCCCTATTCTCCTTATGATGACACCCAAAACACCCATTTTTACCCCAATGGTTTCACTCTTGCAGGGGAACCAGCAGCTATGAAGTCG
>NW_019451254.1:0-754 GCF_002814215.2 Seriola lalandi dorsalis | reverse complement strand
GAAAAGTAGTAGATAGAAATGGACGGATGACAACAAGGTGCAAAGTGACAAAAGTGACAGATGGAAACACGCACAGCATGCCTCTACCACAGAGACAGAGGGATATGTGTCCTCATTAACCTTGTCATGAAAGCCATGAATCATTATTATAGGACTGTAGTTTGCATAACTGCAATTAGTCACTCTGGCTCCAGCATTGTGTCTAATTGCGCATGCAGTATTTATCCATCTCAATGTGCTTTTTCTAAACAGATAACATGCAGATATTTGCGGTTACAATATTGTATAAAGAAAACAAGCAGCAACATTCAGCAATCAGAAGTGCGTTGTATAAAATGAAAACATAACCATATTCTCCACAACACTGACCATGGATCACTGCAGTCACAAGAGCTGTTGTCGCGGTGAAGAGAGGCTCTATTTCTCTCTCACTCAACTCTTGTATTTTTCACTGATGTGCAGCTTTCTATTCTCCATCCTCAAAATGAACTCATGTAATGGGTTCATGACCCAATCTGCACTGCAACAGATGTGTGTAGGTTGTTTCTGAGCTGTAACTTCAGTGTTGTGCTTTGCTTTTAGTATCTTAGCCGTTGCATGTTGCGCATCATGAATGTAAATATAGAGTCTTGCAGAGAAACTGGGTGAAAACGGGTGAAAGTGGAACCACTTACATTTCCAATAAGCATGAGGAAGGGTTACAGAGGGGAGCAAACTGATGTAATCTTATGAATGCACCTCATCTAGCTGCCTT
>NW_019451253.1:0-754 GCF_002814215.2 Seriola lalandi dorsalis | reverse complement strand
TGGGGAACATTCCAAGCAAATTCATGGCCCAGGATGAATATTATTATAAAGTACTTTTGGTTGCAAGGAAGAAAGCCATCACACAGAAGTGGCGACAATCAAACCCACCATCAAAGGATGAGTGGACCTCAATTGTGCAAATATGAAATACACTGTTTGGAGGAACTGACTTTTTCCTTAAGACTACAATCTGGTCAATGCATTAAATACTAGAAGAAATAGACAACATACTATATGGGATGTAATTTACTGTCTGTACTCAGAGGAGTCGGTCAGTCAGTCAGTCAGTCACTCACTCACTCAAGCTCCCTTTCCACTGGTCAAAAAACTTGCTCAGACCTGCTAACATCAGGCTTTTGCTGGCAATGGAAAAGGGTTTAATCAGCATTCACACCCAGGTGAATGTGTTGTGCGGACTGGCAATTCTATGAGCTTTGCAACAGTATTTATGGAAACTCAGCACTAGCCAACCCTGTGCAACTCTCAGAGACCACCAGGACACAGCCTCTGCAAACAAGCGGTATAAAAGCCCCTTTATGTCCACAGGACTTGTGCAATATAGTACTTGAGTAGTACTTATTACATTTTGCTCCAATGTGCTTGCTGTTTACTAAACCAGGTGTGTTCGTGACGTCGAATTTGACACACCAGAGAAAAAAAAAACGAAAGGATAGACTCGTCCACTGTCAGTGGGAAAGGGGTCACTCAGCTTTTATTAGCAGGTTTACCCACATTTAAAAAAACCACATACACC
>NW_019451252.1:0-775 GCF_002814215.2 Seriola lalandi dorsalis | reverse complement strand
CATTCCCAACATTTTTGGTGGAGACAGAAGCTGTGGCAGCAGTGGTCGATTGTTCGTGTTGTTATTTATGTAAGTGGATATACAACAACCTATACAGCTGCAAACATCGCATATGTGCTCATCTCCATTTTCCTGCTGCTATTTCTAATGGCTGGAGATACAACAGGTGTAGCTAACTAGCTAACTATCTATGTAGCATGATTACAACTTCATTCTTCATCCGTATCTACAAAGCTGTGATTGATCAGTTGTTTCTCTTACAGCCATCAATGAGTCCTCTGCAGAACAACTGTCCTTCAATCAGCACGACTGTCCACAAAGTCAACAAAGTCAAAGCAACGATGCTGACTAACATTTCACCAAACGTGAACATGATGCAGTTTAAGATGTTAACATAAGCAAATAAAATGGACTTAATGTACAGTGAACTGTTTCTGTCATAGTTCCAATGTGTTTAAGAGAACATGTGTCACATGTACAGTGTTCATACTGTAGATGATTTAGTCAGAATTCTCCAGCAGTGTAATACATATTTTTTCATCAGGAATCAGAGTGAATGTGTATTTGAGGTAAGTCAAACCTTCCAGGTGGCAGTGTTGTGTCTGAAGTAGAAGAACATGGTGGTAAACCAGGTGTAAATCTCATTCAGAGTGCGCTGTTTGTCTGGAGACTCCAAGATAGACTGTCAACAAGTCAACAAGAAAAAAGGTCAAACAAGTCAGAAAGCAAGTCAGAAAAAAAGTCACACCACAAGTCAGACAAGTCAGAAAAAAAG
>NW_019451251.1:0-856 GCF_002814215.2 Seriola lalandi dorsalis | reverse complement strand
CGGCCGACATGTTGTTTAGTTTTGGTGTGGAGGCGGGACTACACCTCACAGCACGCAGCGCTTCTCTCAGCCGCAGACACCAGAGTACTGTCCACAGGTGATGAGGACATGGTCGTGGTATAATGGGACCTAGGAGAGTCACCAGAGACTTAACCATAACCATAACTAGTACACACCTGACTGTAACCAGCATCTAAACCCTCAGATTTCACCAGCGTTAAGTCTCCGCATGGGGGTTAAATCCTCGCACTCACACGAGTACCGTCGTCTTCGCTCCGACTTAAACACATAAGCCCGGCACCACTTCTGTTACAAAAGATGGATTACACAGTGAGAGGATGTTTCGGAGAGTCGTGCAGCTTTACTCAGTCGGCTCAGGTCAAATCCATGATGAGTGAAAAGGCCGCCAGTGTTTCAATCGACAAACATTTCAGATTTTAGTCTCATCAGCTTTAACAGCGTCTGATCTGCACAGTTTACTAAGTTTACAGGCGTTAACTGGTCATGAACGCCACTGAGCCATCCTGCCTTTTTTTTGCTTCATTCCAGCTGTTTTGGTGCCACTTTTTCTTTCATTTTCAGAGGGATTGTGGGTAAATTTGTTGCATAAATGTGTCGCTTTTTCTCTCTCCAAGAATCATAAACCGTTTTGACTTAAGTGCAACAAAACTGAGCCAGAAAAATCTTTGTTTTTTTGCAGGATAGAGTTTCAACAGTCTGATGCGTTCAGGGTTTTATTCTGCAGATTTCACTGCATTAAAAACTAATTAATTCATTATTCCATCACGTTATCATTTTGTTTCTCTTCACTGATGAATAGAAAATGATGAAACAGCTCAAACAAAAAAGACTAAAT
>NW_019451250.1:0-837 GCF_002814215.2 Seriola lalandi dorsalis | reverse complement strand
TGACAGTAGGGCTGCAGCTAATGACTATATACTATTTTTTTGATTGGTTGATTGATTGATCAATATACCCATTAAACCATAGAATAGAGAAAAGAGACCATCACAAGTTCCCAGAGCCCCAGGTCTTAATTTGCTTGTCTGTCTCACAAATAGCTCAAAATCCAAAGTTATTCAGTTTACAATAAGACATAAAACAGAGTAAATTACTCACATTTCATTGTTAAAATGAATGGTGATTAATTTTCTGTTAATGGACTAATCAATTAATGGACTAATCATTTCAGCACAATCTGAACGCACAAGCAACACCGAATCTCTGCTCAGTCAGAAGTGTTGTATGATATTTTTAAACTGAGTAACATTTTGGCAATCGCTGTATTGGCCTATTTTTCTGAATCCTTTGGTTCCAAGAGCAGGCTAAATACAGTAATAATGTGATAGTAAACTAAGGGTGTTTTTGCCAACACGCGTCTTAGCCCCTCGTCCTCCAGCTGAACAATTATTTCTTTACCCACCAGACTTCTCTTCCACCCAAAGAGACACTAAGAATATTTTCTGAATAATGTTTTAAGCTTTAGCTGGTTTTAACTGACTTAAAAAAAAAAAAAAAGTATATTGAATGTATATTTAGTGTTTCGATTTTGCCACTTTTGTTGTGGAAGCTGCTGAACCCAGAAGATGACCTCCATCCAGGGAAGATCAGAGACAGCAATCGCTCCACCCTGCTGGCCACTATTCAGGAGCACGGCTACCCCACTATCAATCTGGGCATCGTGGGAGACAAGTACGCCTTCCCAATTCTCCTCTTAAAAAAATTCCTTTAGCCATTAACATTTC
>NW_019451249.1:0-810 GCF_002814215.2 Seriola lalandi dorsalis | reverse complement strand
GGTGGGGGGGGGTTTGGCAGGTCTTCTTGTTATTGAATATTTCCATTGTCAGAGAAACAAAGGTCAGTGATCAGAGCTGAACGCTCACAAAGGAAATGCCTTCTTGCAGACAGCGTGCTGAGCTCAGCAGTTCTCAGCTGAAATATGCTTCATTAGAAAAGCACCTTTGTTTGATGAGGTTTTTTTTAAGTTAGCTGCTGGATCATTGTGCTGCCTTTGTCACGAACAGCTGACTACAGTAAAGACAGGGGGCGGAGTCACGGCTCTCACTGGGTGTCCAGGCTTTTCTGCTGCTGTTACATCACTGTGTTATGACGTCATGACGACAACAAGATGATGTAAAGTTTATAACGTTTTAGTGGATAAAGTTATTCATGTTCCTCTGACTGGACTAAAAGCAAGAGACTGTTTTATTCAGATGTCTGTCTCTAAACTCTGTCCTCTGTCTGTGTCTCTGCGCTCACTGGTTCCTACCGAAGACGTAAAGACTCCTCACTAATATCAAGTTTCATTTTTAAAATGCCTCTCTAATTTACTGAATCAGCTGATCACTGTCGTTTCTATCACACAGGGGGAAACAGGGCAGGTGTTGGGGACTATTTTTAGCGGCGGATTAATTTTAACTTAAAGGACAAAGAGGGTTTTCGCAAAAAACCCTCTTTGTAGATGTAGATTTACTTTGATTAGTGTTTCAGTCTTTATGCAGCTTCGCGAAATCTACAGTTTATATGTCTGTTTGAGCTGCAGCAGTGAGGTGTGTGTGTGTGTGTGTGTGTGTGTGTGTGTGTGTGTGTGTGTGTGTGGCAGTGA
>NW_019451247.1:0-833 GCF_002814215.2 Seriola lalandi dorsalis | reverse complement strand
GTACTAGAAGTCATTGAAGAAGTCAAGCATTTTATAGGCAAACTATCAAATGCAGCTCAAAAAAAAAAAAAAAGATTATAATCTTCCCATTTGGCAACCAAATCACAGCATCCATCCTTTCAGTGAGGCGCAAGGCATCAAGGACAAGCACCAATTTCCCAGGGAGTGAAGGAATACACCAGGTTGCCTTTTTATATGCAATTCCAGATGCCTCATTAGGGCTTGATGTCTTTCATCATTATTCTTTCATGTAATTCTGTGCCACACAGCATCTGCACTCTTCTCACAGTGTTTGTTATTTATGTAAATCATTTTCATCAAAAAGCAAATAAACATCCTCTGAAAAAAAAAGGAAATTGAAAATCACAAGGTGAACAGACAACATTGGCCAAATCCTAAGGAGTTTATAACTTACACAATTAAGAAACGGAAACACCAGCTGTCTTTTTCCATTTACTCAAGCAGGTGTCTCCCACACATTTCCATTTTAAAAATGCTAGGCTCCTGTAACCACCATTTATGTTCTCATTCCTTTTTACCGTTTAAACTTAGAACCAAAAACTGTAAATTTGACTTCAAAGGTTCAAAATGATTTCCATTGCCCACGACACTATTGTATGTGTAAAAAATGGCATTTTGATTCTTATTTTCGTTTATTTTTTCTTCTATGCCTCCGTGCCGGTGACACCCCGGGCCAGAGGCATTATGTTTTTCAGGTTATCGGCCCGTTCGTCCATCCCATTCTCGAGAGTGTGATATCTCAATAACGCCTTGAGAGAACATCTTTAAATTTGGCAAAAACACTCACTTACTGGTCAAAGGTCAAGGTCACT
>NW_019451246.1:0-913 GCF_002814215.2 Seriola lalandi dorsalis | reverse complement strand
ATTTTCTTGACCAAAAATAGTTTGAGCTCAACATGAACTCATGAACTTCAGTTTGACTTCCTCTTTGATCCACTGTGATCTGAGTAACACATCAGTGTGTGAGTTAGTCAGCACTGCTCACTGTCTGTGTAATGAGCTTCACATGAAGCAGAGGACTTACATAGGACTGGAGTTATTTGTTACTTTTCAGATTCAGATTTCACATTAAAAACATAAAAGAGGCTCATATGCTGTATATATGATACTTTGTTCCACACGGAACTGCACATTTCGATATGATATGATACGATGTGATATGATACAAACTGATACAATACGAACTCATACCATTCGCTGTGATACGATACAAACTGATACGATACTATGTGATACGACACGATGTGAAAAGATACGATGTGAAAAGATACGATGTGATACGTTATGATGTGATACAATATGAACTGATACAATATGAACTGATACCATACACTGTGATACGATACAAACTGATACGACACAATGTGATACGACACGATGTGAAAAGATACGATGTGATACCATGTGATACGATACTATGTGATATGTTACGATGTGATACGATACCATGTGATACGATACGATGTGATATGATACGATGTGATACGATACAAACCAACTTAAATGATACAAAATTAACTGATAAGAAATTATACGAAACGATACAATACGAGGTGATACGATATGAATTGATGTAATACGATGTGATGCGATACAATATGTTACGATGTGATACGTTACAATGTGATATGATATGATGTGGTACGATACAATACGATATGAAATTATACTATACAAACCAACTTATACGATGTGATACGTTACGATGTGATACGATACAAACCAACTCATGTGATACAAAATTAACTGATATGATAAGAAACGATAAGAAACGATA
>NW_019451245.1:0-794 GCF_002814215.2 Seriola lalandi dorsalis | reverse complement strand
GTACTGTTCCCTGAAGTTTCTGTAACTTACTCTGTTCACTGGTGATGTCACTGATGTTATTGTGATGTCACTGAGGTATCTTTGACCAACATTTGACCAGTTCACATCCACTAACACTGGGCAGGCAGCAGTCTGTCATATAGTCCACAGAGACTAATAAACAGTCTCCTCCTCTTGTTGCTACGAGACGAGCAGCTGTAGCAGTCTGGACACCACCACAACATTCAGACTGTTTCCTAGAGTTCTGTACTGCTGCAAGGTGGAGACTCCCTCTGGAAACACTGCGGAGATCCATCCCATAATATCATTACAATATCACATACAGCTCAATATCACATTTAAAAAAACATCAGTCTGTCTGACTGACTGACTGTTGTAACAGCCGACTGACTGTTGTAACATCAGTCTGACTGACTGACTGTTGTAACAGATGGATGACTGACTGACTGTTGTAACAGATGGATGACTGTTGTAACAGATGAGTGGCTGACTGACTGTTGTAACAGATGAGTGGCTGACTGACTGTTGTAACAGATGGATGACTGACTGACTGTTGTAACAGATGAGTGGCTGACTGACTGTTGTAACAGATGACTGACTGACTGTCGTAACAGCCGACTGACTGACTTACTGAAGCTCTGGGGGAAGCCCATCAGATTGGCCACTTCTCTGGGAGTAAAGTAACGAAGTTTCAGCTTCAGCAGCTGCTGCACTTTCTCTTCTTCAGAGACCTGATCCAGACCAGCAAACACACTCTCCATCTGCAGAGCACGCACACACACACGTTTTTATTT
>NW_019451244.1:0-869 GCF_002814215.2 Seriola lalandi dorsalis | reverse complement strand
ACACACACACACACACACACACACACACACACACACACACACACTGTAGATTTGCTGATGGTGACTGGTACACACTGTTGTGCATGTGCAAACACGTGCACGCACGCACACACAAATGTCAGCTAGTACATTTCCATTTGCCACAGCAGGAATTTTCATGTTACGTCACTGTAATTTGATGAAAAATTAACTGTATCAGTTGTTGTGTCAGTGTTAGTGAAAAACAAGACATCTGCACTTAACTGCTAATTTGCATATATATAATTTTACACCATCTGTTGTTGACAAGTATATGTTTTTTAATTAATGCCCTTGGGGAAAGTGAATTATGTTGTCAGTTTCACTTCTCGTGTTGAATGAGCTGTGTTTGTCGTCTCACACATGCCATGACTTTAAGTTTAGATTTTTAAAACAGACACATTTAATGCTGGTTAATGCTAATTTGAGTTTCACATACTGTGGAGTCCCTGCTAAGATATGAACATCTGCTGGATTTGTCGCTGTTTTATTTCTATGATGGAATTATGCTTTGAACGACAGCTTTATATTTGAATGAAGCTTTCATGGAAGAAAGCAGTTTTTTTTAAGTTTGCAATTGAAAGTTGCGTAAAGTGTGTAAATGCGGCCTAAATTGGGATTGCAAAAATACGTTTTTGTTTTGAATACGAAACCTCAAAGACACAAACAGATTCTTTGTTGCAAATATTCAAAAGTGAACTTTAAGATTTCAAACTATACTTAGTTTGTAATAGGTTGGCAGATGAGTTACACCTGGCCAGAAAGCTGGAGTTCACAACTGCATCTTACTTTTGGTGATTTAGACACTCATTCTATACTGGGATCAAGAAACTCAAAAGGAAACAACATTG
>NW_019451243.1:0-760 GCF_002814215.2 Seriola lalandi dorsalis | reverse complement strand
GCTAGTTCCATATAATATTTTCCTTGCACACAAAGTGCAGAAACATGCTCCTGGTTGCCGGAGTTTTTGACACCAACTTCCAAAGGGCTTTCCGTCTCTACCCACCTCCTCTATCCAAGACCAACGCCATTTATTCTTTATACCTTTATCGACTAGTTTGGTGTCTTCCCCTGGCTTCATAAAGTTGGAATTGTCAGATCACGTGAACCTGATTTTTTTTTTTTGCAAACACCTCAGTACGCCGTAAATCCGGCATGGCGCCGGAGTACGATCAGCCCTGTAGGAGGGTTACGTTACTACAGAGCTGATACCCATTTCGAAAAAATGGGATAATTTTCAGTGAGCACATAAATCTGATCTGTCAGTTTTAGACTCTATTACCCCAACTTGGGCTGTAGTTCCTTTAACTCCTTCACTTTCAGCATTCATCCACTTACAGCAATCCACCATATTCCAGCATGTTTGACCGGGCTGCGACTCAACAGCTCCACAGTCAGCTTTTCCCACTACAGGAACATACTTTCATGTGACTTAATATGCAGCTTTAACTGTCAACTTTGATCTGTGATCCTGGACCCACATTTTTAATACTGATGTTTAAAAGACACTATGTTGAAACATGAAAGAAAATCCACGTAAGCTACCCTTCATCCATTGTTGTTTCAGAACGCTCACGTACATACTTACTTGCCTATAACAGAGCATAAAAAAAACATTATAGTTTGTAAAACACAGTGGAAATGGAAGGAAGAACCTAAAA
>NW_019451242.1:0-814 GCF_002814215.2 Seriola lalandi dorsalis | reverse complement strand
ATATTACAAATAACCCAAGTATAAAACAGACAGATAAATGAAACAAATAAAAACAAAAATAAAAGGGTGTTCTGTTAATATAAACCTTATTACAATAATATACGCATTAGTGCACAGAGAATAGCTTTTGTTTTTTTGTTTTTGGTTGGTTTTCATTATTTTTGAGGATTGCATATTTAACTTAAACTCATTTTAAGAGATAAATAACATTTTGGAAGAATAACACCAAATCTGACAAAATATCTAGAACCAAGAAAGGTAAAGGATTTTTCTCACAAACTAATCTCTTATATACACCAGGCTCATATTTTGAAAACAAAACTGTACAAAAGATGTGTATATTCCAAGCAAAACTATTTATACTGGATGAGAAGAAATGAGCCAAATATGGGAGTCTGGGTTAAAGTTATGGTACAATTTGTCCACTTGCTGTCCTCTCAGTTCTCTATTAACTGATGGACACTTCAGTAGTGTTTACTTGATGTTGACTTCTTGCATCAAGGGTGAATCTGTGTGAACAAAAGGCGTATCTCTTTAATGGATGTGCAGAATAAATAAAACTGTCAGCCTGCTGCAGATTTAGATCTGTAAGTCAGAAGAGGAGACACTCTGCTGCACATGACACATAACTGCAACGTACATCTGAGTCTAACCTGGGACCTTTGATGCATGTCTTCTCTCGCTCTCCTGTCTGCCTCTTCATTATCAACTGTCCAATAAAGGCAAAAATGCCTAAAATTAAAAAAAAAAAGAGACAATCTGAGACACAGCCCAGTATTAAGACTCGGTCCCAGTTCAAACCCAGGCTCTGGGT
>NW_019451241.1:0-1173 GCF_002814215.2 Seriola lalandi dorsalis | reverse complement strand
GTGTTAGGGCGCGGTGAGCTCTCTCCACTCGCAACTCAAAGGAGCCCTGGAGCTCCAAGCCCTCCCGCAGCACACGCTCGACATAACCCACCATCGATGGAGAGTCCTCCTCCGCTCCCTCTTTCACTCCGTGGATCCTGATGTTCTCTCTTCTGGAGCGACCCTCTAAATCCGTCAGCTTTGCATCCAGGTGTATCTGCAGTTTCAGCAGCTCCGTAACCGCATCTTCCGTCCCTTGTATCCGAGTTTCGGCCGTGTCGATCCTCTTTTCCGCCTCCTCTATTCTAGTGTTAGTTTTGTTTATTTCTTCACGGATCTCTTTCAGCTGCTGTCTGTTGTCCTTTCTAAACTCTCTTAGTTCTTTCAGTATAAGGCCCAGACCTGCTTCCTCCGCCTGCTCCTCGCCGTGGTCCGAGTCCGTATCCTCAGTTTCGTTGCTAGCTTGGAGCTGCTGGCTAACTTCGTCTCTCTCAATTAACTCCGACTGCATGAACTTTTTCGACTGATATTTAGGCATTCTCGAAACCCACCGTCCTAAATTCAACTGTACTCACGTTTTTTTTAAACTTATTCGGGTTTTTGTGGGTAATTTTACTTCGAAATGTCGGGAGCAACTTTCCTATGCCGCCATCGCCTAGATCGTCAAACCGGAAGTCAACTGTACATTTGTATAAGACATTAACACCATTATTGTGAGTAGAATAACTGCCCGCTAAATATTTTAGTTTGACTTTGAGGTTTCTTGTTTCCATCCAAGAACAGCTCAGGAATCTGGAGGTCACTGTCAGAGAGGAAGATGAAGATTACCTCATGTGTTGATAAACCATAAACAAAGAGAAGAAGAGAGGGATTTGGTTACAGTAACCGCAGGTTGCAAAAATACTTTAGTGTTTGTCCAACGTGCACTCGTGCATCCCATAATCTCATGAGACCAACGTACCTCTGTATCTGCCGCCCTCACTTTGACCTTTGGCACCTTTCTGATTCAATCCCTGCTGAACACATCTGCGACGATCGACGCTGCAGCTCCAGGAATGTCTGATGAGGAAAACTCATGGTGCTCCTGGAGAACAAAGTGTTCCTGTGTGACTGCTGCGTCCTTTATCCATGAAAAGATTCGTCACAGGTCTGAAGGTTCGGGCGACTAATCAGACGCTTGTAGGACTAATTACA
>NW_019451240.1:0-769 GCF_002814215.2 Seriola lalandi dorsalis | reverse complement strand
AGGGTTTGGAGACAAAGGAGGAAGTCCTGATCCTGGCCTCTGTTTACAAGGTGGGAGGAGGTACTTCCACAGGTGTGTGCGTGCTTGTGGAGAGGAGGGAATATGACTGTAGTTTGTAACAGCTGATATCAGTTTGGATGTAAAGCATGGACACCGACCACAGCCGCCTGCTTCCTGGGAAAATCCAGGAACAAAGTATAAAAGCAGGAAATGCCAAGACATGATTTCAGTTCCACTGCAGCAGTCCTCTCTGCTGACACCACACGGTCCAGGTTCTTGACTCTGTTATTCAACTTGAGCTTTAAGCTCTCTCTCTGCTGATGCTGCGACACCTGCTCCAGTCTCTGTAGATGCTCTTGGCCTTGTAGCATTTCCCTCCAACCAGCCGCTATAACCTGAGGGACTGAGAACAAGGCAGGACCATATTCCCCCACAGAGGTCACTATACAGCTGAAGTGTGATGTTCAATCCCAGGAGCCCAGGCACCTGCTCCTGTTCATGCAAGGCTGTGGAGCTAGGTGGGTCTCTGACAGTCAGCACAACACTCAGCCCTCCTCCAATTTCCTGGAGAGAGTTTGCTGTCTAACAAAACCTTTTATACCCTGCCACTTGCCTAAACTGACAAACATTTCAGGGGAAATGTACTCTTCCCTCTTCAAGGATCAGGCAGATCAGGGAATTGAAGGAAAGTAGACTCTATGACAAACCCATTACTATTGAAATGATGTGACTACAAGACCAGCAAAGGTGGTAGCCATCTTGGAAAGAT
>NW_019451239.1:0-814 GCF_002814215.2 Seriola lalandi dorsalis | reverse complement strand
CCCCCCCCGACTGACTCATCATCTCAGAGCAGAAACTAACGTCCAGGTCAGCTGTGTTGATGAGTGAAGCCGTGACTCCGCCTCCGTCAGTTTTCCACATGTGCTGCTCATATAAAACACTCCTGGTCCCCGCAGGCTTCATATCCCAGCATTCACTTCACTCACACAGTTAAAGCGGCGCCGGACTCCGGGGACGTCAGACAAACAGCTTTTGTTTGAGTGGCCTCTGACACCCGAGTGTTTTTATGCGACGGTTTTATCTTATGTTGCGATGAGCGACAGCCACTGAAGGTGCGGTATATTATGGTTTTGGATTAAAGATTAAAGCCCAGTAAAGCCTATGAACAGGCCTAATCCTGCTCTTCAGTGCGGCTCAGCAGCGGGCTCCGGAGGCGCTGATCCATGATCAGCTTACTTCCTAACCTTCGTCGTCAGGGGCCGGAAACAAAACCTGTTGCTGAGCAGAGACCTGACACGATAAAGAGCGAGACACAAAGTGAAGATGATGTAAATAAATAAATATGTGACGAGGTTTTACTCTGAATATTCACGTGTTTAACGCGCGTCTCCTCTGGGACCTCAGGACTTTAGCTCGCCCTGCGTTCGTTATCTAAACCCCCATCAATAAATCTAAAGATTATTTTTCAATCCAGAAGCAGATCGTATCTTCACAGGTGTTTCCACAGTATGTTTCAACCTGCTTCGTGTTTCCATAGTAACAAACAAAGGATGTAAAGAGGGACGGACGGAGGCTCTGCATTCGAAACTGTTTCTGGTTTCAATACCAGACGGTTAGTGTCACCGTTTACATTTT
>NW_019451238.1:0-903 GCF_002814215.2 Seriola lalandi dorsalis | reverse complement strand
ACATAGGCAACATAGACATTATTATTTGAATACAGCCCCCTATACGCTTCCATACTGCTGGTCCATCTCATCATTTTCCGATACCGAGCCACTGTAGCGTCCAGTTTGCTGCGAAGAAGTAGCGCTGCTCAGAGGACGTATTATAATCTCATGTATTGAAAACACAATGATGGCTGAAGCTCTTGGTAAGACTAGCATGTAAACAGCTGTTAATGTTAAAGACAATCAGGGAAACAGCGTCCTGTCACCTGGTGGTCAGACTCCTCCCAGGGGTCAGGAGCATGACCCCTGCAGAGGACAGCCCTGTATTTCTGTACAATAGCTGTCAGTTGTTTTGTCACACTAGTAGTGTATGCCATCATGCTATGTTATGTTATGTTATGTTATGTTGTGGTACATCACCCTTCTTGTCTTTGTCTTGCCTCACCAAATAAAAAAATAAAAAAGGATCCGTGCTGAGGTTGTAACTATGTAGCAATAGCAAAACTTACAAAAAGCTTCTTTAAGTCTGAGAAAATAACACTCATCAGAATTATATATATAGACAGTATGTATACTACAGGTGATCATGTTACAGTCTTTTATCTACAGTTATGACTACAGAATGTTCCCTGACTTGAGTCTTCAGGCCGTCGCCTCCCCACAGGCGATATCAGTACCCTGTTAGATCTGCACCAAGCCTGGGGAGAAGCACATGAAGGACAAACTCTGGGAACAAATGACTCACCTGGTTTAAGGCTCACACAACTATAAAAACATGAAGCTGACCAGTGAAAACCATAAATCAGTTATACTGAGGACAGTCAGGACCTGGAAGGAGAAGAACATAACATTACATGAATTTCCCCTAGGGGATAAATAAAGTATCTATCTATCTATCTATCTATCTATCTATCTATCTAT
>NW_019451237.1:0-860 GCF_002814215.2 Seriola lalandi dorsalis | reverse complement strand
GGCTTTGTGTCTGTGCTGAGAACTGGAGGAGGGATAGAAAAAGAGGGAACTTTGTATTAACAGGACTGTAACCTTGGATGATACCCACTTGATTTGTTGAACTCAGACCGCTGATACCTCTTTGAAAGTTTGCAATGTATTTTTACACAGACAGAGGACTGTGGATGTAGTCTGCCTTTACATACATTGGAAGCATATATGTAATGTGTAATGTGTATGGAAAATATCTCTTAATGGCCAGTACGATCGTTCTGGATCGTTCAATCAAAACCTGTTTCAGTGTTCATATCGGCACCTAGCTATTGTTTTGAGACAGAATTGAAAATGTAATGTTTACATCGTCCTCTGTGAGCGAGACAAACCCCTGAAAACTAAGTTAAGTGTCTGAAAAGGATGTAATGGATGTCAGTGCAAGTATCTGCTCTTATGAAATGCTGAAAACATCCGAGGTGGTTTTGCATGACACCCTTTTGATATGTAAAATTTCTATTTCCTGTATAATGTTTAACTTACAAATTTTCTGAAATATGTTTGTGAGTATGTTTCTGTGTGAAGCGATCATAAACAAATTAATTCAGAAAAAGTGTGAAGGAGATTGTTTGGTTTGTTGACTTGTAGTAGACAGATGCAGTAGAGAGAGAAAGAGCGGATGTGACTGTTGTGCACGTCTTTGATATTGTAAACCTTGCTATGGGACCCCTGGGTATTGACTCTCTTATGTAAACACCCATTGATTCTCCTGCATCTGCCATTTTGGAAAAGATACAATATATTTCCCCAGGGGCAGGGGATTGTTCCCTCATAATTACCCCCCCTCCCTGCACACACGCACGCATACACACACACACACACACACACAC
>NW_019451236.1:0-771 GCF_002814215.2 Seriola lalandi dorsalis | reverse complement strand
CACACACACACACACACACACACACCCTTCCCTCAGTTCCTGGGGTAACAGCAGCAGTAGCAGCAGCAGCAGCAGAGCCTCTGTTCCATCTTATTTGCAGGATTTCATAGTCATAATGAGCAAATATATATTCAGGAAGAGACCAAAATACACCAGGAGATGAGACGCCACCTCCAAATAGGAAGGATCCATAATTTCATGGTTAATTAAAACTGGATAAACGAGGAGCTAATTGCAGGGAAATGTAATTAATGAAGCAGTAGCTAGGTGTATGTTGCCAGATTGACAATCGCAGTGTAATGTACAGACTTTCCCGCCAAACAGGAGCTTTATCTTTGTTGTAGGGTCTGTCGGATACACGGCGCAGAATAATTCCAATGTGAAATGATTATCTAAATTTTGGGATGTAGAGGAATTTCTGATAAGCTCAGCAACATAGTTTCAAGTTGTTGTTTTTTTTTCTTTCTTTTTTGGCGGGGTGGGGAGTATGTGTGTGTGTGTGGGGGTGGAGGGTGGGATCCAGAACACCCATGAGTCATCTGAAGTACAACACATCCAACCTCTGCCATACTGCAGCCGTCATGTATGGTGGGCTTCATTTTTTTTTTTGTGTGTGTGTGTGTAATCTCAGCCCAACAGTGAGAAATAATTGGACCTCTGCATTGGCAGAATATACTGCTGTGCTGCACTTCTCTGAATATGTAACTGATGGAGGCAGGGAGACAGAGAGAGAGAGGGACAGACAAAGTGAGAGAGAGAGAGAGAGAGAGA
>NW_019451235.1:0-965 GCF_002814215.2 Seriola lalandi dorsalis | reverse complement strand
GCAGCTGTAAACTCACCCTAATAAACTGTAAACTGTTTGTACCAATTCATTTTCAAACTACACTGACCAATGAGAAGACTCCAATTCAGTCACATGGCATTCAGCTGACCAAAGGTGGAGCTATGATCACTCAAGTCTATCACTGTTGGGGTCCAGCCAAAAATGACCACCTTTGGCTAACATAATAGCAATGTTAGCCTCTTTCCACATTTCCAGCACAGAAAACTTCCTGTTTGTGTTCACCTGATGGATGTAAGTCCATTATTCACTCTCTAAATGCTTCACTATGTTCACCAGCCGATCATTAACTTTCTCCGTCTGCTGAGCTGAGCAGGTATGTTGGGTTTATCAGATTGATGAGTTTTGAGTTGCATCATTATGACAATCAGCTTAAGTTTTAAGCCTAGTTACTAACTTCATTTGGGTGTTCGTGTTCTTTTTACTAAGACCTGGTTAATTAAGGAAATTTGACTCTAAATGCTTCTATAACCCTCTTAAAAGAAGCCACAGAGCATACTGAATGGAAACTTAAATGTAGTCTATCACATCTATTTACTATGAACACAAATCACCAAATCCTGTGCCAGTTTAAACCAACTCAAACAAAATCACACATAATCAAAAGTAGTATGGTCCATTTCCTGTTAAAAAAAAAAACCCAAAATCAAAAATGGAATTGAAATCTGCCCTTCAAAATGCAAAAAAAAAAAAAGATTCCAGGAACAGCAATGCAAATAAAAAGACAAAAAGGATCCTCACCGGATGCAGCACTGGGGTTTTGCAGCGGAGTGTAGGTGTGTTGTGTGCCTGCCTATGTAGGCGCATATTATTGATAACATGTACTTGAAATAACAGTGAAATTCTGCGTCACTGACTTCAGACCACAGCGCAAGTTTATTTGCTATTTAAACAACTTGGGTGCTGAGCGGGAAAATGACAACTGAGTCGGCAAAGGCACTTGCGCC
>NW_019451234.1:0-1109 GCF_002814215.2 Seriola lalandi dorsalis | reverse complement strand
TGCACAGGATTTGTACATCCTCAAAAGTCTCTAGAGGAGAGGAAATTATTATAATCACTACTATAGACACTACTGTATTAGGTTTTCCGATGTTGTACTGCATGTGGACTTTGGGCCACTAGATGGCAGCAAAGCACCTGTTTTATCCATGTCTATGTGTCCCCCTTGCCTTGACGATTCCCTTTATTTTTTCATACAACCAGTTACAGCTGGTCCAAAACTCTGCAGCAAGATCACTCAATTTTTACTATTTTTCAATTTAGCATTCAATCAAAGATCCTCATCCGCATCTATAAGGCCATGAATAATCTTGCTCCAGAGTATATCAGAGAACTATTAATGCATTATACCTTGCTAGGTCCCTCAGGTCCTCTGAGCAAGGCCTACTAGTTGTACCTCTCTTAAGCCTGAAAACATGGGGATGCTGTGCGTTTGCTGTCCTGGGTCCTAAGCTATGGAACAGTCCCCCCTTGCAGTCAGGGTGTTTTGGGTGTCAAAGCTTATTTATTTATTTTTTTATGTATTTTGTTTCTGGAGTTTTTTTCTGTGGAACAACGACTTAAAAACAAAGACCAACAAGCAAGACAAAGTACAATAAAATAAAACAGGACAAAACAGAAACAAAAAACTGACAGATCATAGAAAAAGTGCCGGTATGCAAGTCAGTCCAATGACTTAAATGTCCACAGGTAAATTAAGGGTCAGGAATAGAGTCCATGAAACTAGGACCATGTGAGGTCATGGAGGGCCCAAGACAAAGACCAAATGACTGAATTCCTGGTGAGCCACACAGAAGAAACAAAAGAGAACATACAGCACCAGGGTATAGCACAATACAGTCTGATACAATTATATATCCCAGGTTGACACTTCCCCCTTCTAACGTATTCAATAAAAGGTCCCCAGATGTTAGGAAACTTGGGATAAGTATCTGTGTCGTAATTCTAAGACACTTTTTTCTAAGTGTTACTGTGTTTGAGTTATTATCTACTATTTGCTATATTCCCTGTTGTAACGTTGCTTTTATTCTGGTCTTTTAACCTTTAATTCTTTTGTTAAGCACTTTGTAACCTGGGTTTTGAAAGGTGCGATATAAAAACAAAAAAAAA
>NW_019451233.1:0-867 GCF_002814215.2 Seriola lalandi dorsalis | reverse complement strand
TTTACAACAGTTTGGGGTTTTACTTTTGAGTTCGAACTCAAGGTGGGTTTACCTGTCACTATTCAAGAGTGAATCTGAAGCATGTACAATTTCTGTCAGCGCTGAAGCTCATGTTTTTTCTGCGTTAATCCCGCGGTACCCAGGACCGGGCGGATTGAATTCTCGTGGCCGCGGTAGGTGGTCAGCAGCAGCAGCAGCAGCAGAAGCAGCAGCGGCGGCATAATCAACCAAATCCGCAGGGATTATTGAAGGGAGGGTCAACGCCGGCGGATTACTAAACATCTGCACTGATCTGAGTCGCGCTCACACACAAACACAAACACACACTCGCAGATTACTTTGCCTCCACCATGATAGTCCCACAACAAAGTAGACACAAGGAAATGAGATCAGCAGAGGGTGAAATTCAGAGAAGGCAATCCCGGTTTGCAACCCCCCCCCAATATAGCTACGGTCTCAAAATGTCATCTGTGAAAAGTTAGGATGTAAACTGTGCTTCATTTGTTTCTGAGCTGCCGCTGCTGCTGAGCTGATTGAGGTTTAACTTGACAGGTGCTGAAGTTACTGCACGGAAAATAATGAAATAATAATAATAATAATAATAGTAATAATAATAATAATAATAATAATAATAATAGCCTTACCTGTCCACACAGCTGTAATATCTCCGAGGAATTCACAGCCTCTGATTAATCCGTATTTTCTCACTAAACAAAATTCTGCACACAGACATCACTGTCGAGTCGCGGCGACGCTCCCGGCACAAAAATATCCGTCTGACTTGTGCGCAAAGATGCCGCTCTCTCTCTCTCTTTTGTGTCGCGCCACATTCATACACGAGCTGCGCCGCGGTGTGTTGTGCCTGAG
>NW_019451232.1:0-811 GCF_002814215.2 Seriola lalandi dorsalis | reverse complement strand
ACAAAAAACTCAACAAAAGAGTCACACTTTTGACATAGGCCATTATACAACCGGGGGTAGAATTGCATGTTCCCCTCAACTGAGGATTCAGGCGATTTTACCAGAGGTGGCCAGCATCATGAGGGGGTGATTTAGGCAAAAAAAACATTTTTGTCAAAACATGACTTAGGCCATTATTTTAGGAAGGTGACGATATGTATGTTACATAGTTTGGTATTTAAAAAAACTTGGTCATAGGAATTATATGTATGTGCTAAGTTAAGCCAGAGAGAACTTGATAGCTTAAAACAAGAATTCTCATGTGTTGGCTAAATGTTAATATGTTACCAGCCTTTGAGACAGACACAATACAAATGGAAAATTGTCAAGCCCTGCAAGATGCTTAACAGGTTAAATGGCTGATTGGCTCCATTGTCTCCTTCATCTTTGTCAATGAGAGACAATGAAAATGTACAGCACAGCAAAGTGATATGCCCCAATTCACTTACTAAAGTCCCCTGCCTTAGCTACTCTCAAGAACATCTCTCTATATTAACTCTATGGGGGAAGAAAGAGCTGAATCAAGTCTTTCTGCAGTGTATTTGACAAATCTTCAGTTAATTTCATTATCCTCTTGGAATAAGATGCAAAAACCCCCAACAATACCAACAATTGATGTTGACAAAACTATGAGAAAGGGGTGTCAGTCAAACTCAGGTAGCTGTTTACATCATCTAGGGGAATTTTGACAAACATGGAACAGGTGAGAGGATTTCAATGCCGCCTCATTGATTGATACCAGATATTTGTTTTCGAGGGGAAATTAAACTTT
>NW_019451231.1:0-801 GCF_002814215.2 Seriola lalandi dorsalis | reverse complement strand
CTCTCTCACCCTTTTTTACCCCTCTCCCCTTTCTCCCCTCCCTCCTCTCACCTTCTCTCTCAAACTTCCGCTTCTGTCTCCTCCCCTTTCTCCGACCTTTCTCCTACCTACCCCCTTTTTCGCTCTCTCTCTCTTACCCCTCTCTATCTCACTGTCACTCTCTCTCCACCCTTTCTGTCCCACTCTCTTTCTCTCCCAATCTCTCTCCAACTTCCCTTTCTCTCCCCCTCGGTCTCTCTCTCCGACTTTCTTTTCTCTCCTCCAATCTCTCACCCCCACTCCTCTTTCTCCTCTCTCTCTATCCCTTTATTTTCTTTTCCCCTCTCTCTCACCCCTTCCTTTTTTCCTTTCTTTCTCCCCCTTCCACTCTTTTCCTCAGTCCTGTCTCTCCCTTTCCCTCTTTACCCCTTCCCCTCTCTCTCTACTTTTTCCTGCTTCCTTCCTCTTTCTCTCTCTCACTCTCCCTCTCTCTCCCCTTTGTCACCCCCCTCTTTTTCCAACTTACCCTTATCCATCCCCTCGCTCTCTCCTGCTCTCTTACCCCCTCTCTCTCCCCTTTTACTCCCTTCTACCACTCTCTCGCTGTCCCTCTCTCTCTTCCCGTCCCCCTCACTCCCCTCTTTATTTCACTGTCACTCACTCTCTCCTACCTCCCTCCTCTCTTTCACTTTCTTTCTCTCGCCTTTCTCACCATTCTCCCTCCTCTCACCACTCTCTCTCTTCCAGCTTTCTAGTCCCTCTTTCTCAACCCCCCCCTCCCTCTTTACCCCCAACCCTTCCCATCTTTTCCTGCTTTCTTCC
>NW_019451230.1:0-755 GCF_002814215.2 Seriola lalandi dorsalis | reverse complement strand
TGGGCGGGACAGTGTTTGATTGACAGCTGAGCCGACAGGGGAACCAACATACACTGTCAACAAGACTGGGTCAGACTTAGTACACGTCTGGACCGTCGTCTCACAAAGTCAAACACATAAATTAAAGACAAAGACTGAGCTGTGATCTCAGCTGGATTTACTGACGATGTGTCATCAGAGGGAAGGCTTTACCTCACACCAGCTAAACTTTGTCCAAAAAGTAAAAACGGTGCCTGAAAAGTTTGTTAATTTGGCATCAAAGGCACTAAGTTGTCAAAACTGTTTTTTTTGTTTTTGAAAGAACTTGATCACTCAGTCAGTGACAGATGAGGCTTTCAGACAGAACGCAGCGACCGCACCACTGTGCTCTGAAACCCATTATTTCCAGTGGCTTGCACCGTGCTGCGATGGACACCTGCCCGGCCGATAGAAAAACAAGGAATCCGGCCAGGTGCGGAAAGTAAATAGAACACCTAAATTTCCCATGCTGCTCTCTGTACCTCAATGCTCACCTTCTTCTTATCAGCGGGGCTAATGCTAACGCTTGCTTCTCTGCACGGGAAAAATACATCTTTGTTGCTGGTAACAACCGACTCTAAACACAGCGGGAGGTTCCAGCTTCATCGTGACGAGTCCCACGAGAAGTTTGGGAAAACCCTGAAAGCCCCAAGACCTGTTGTGGTCCTGCTGCTGTGCTCCAGCCAAACACATTCACACATGACCATTGCTTGTTTTCCACAGTAGCTTTCAAGCTA
>NW_019451229.1:0-755 GCF_002814215.2 Seriola lalandi dorsalis | reverse complement strand
GTTTATTGGTGAAATCCAATTTAGTAAACAGGTAGTTTGAAACTAGCTAGCAGACAGCAATCCAATCCCAAGCCTGCCTTGATTCAAGGGTTTTTGTGAGCATCAGGGACTCACACAGGTATTAAACAAAATTACCACATTATATCAACTTCCAACACACTACAGCGCTCCCAATGCTACCTCATTAGTGACTGCAGGCTTACAACTGATAAATAGCTGCACAGTTTAGCACCAAAGACAGCAGCCACAGAATCTTCAAATCATAAAAACCAAGCCGCTACAGTAAGTTTCTGCCATTTCACATCCTTTCTGTCACTGTGGAAACTAACATATTCATTCACTGCCTCAATACTGACATAAAGTACATCTCAAACTATGGTATATTAGCCATGGCAAGAATCCTTTACCCTACTTTACCTTTAGTTATAAAGCATTACCACTATAAGCATCGTGAGAATGAAGAATTAAATAGATCATATCTCTCATATCTCTCTCTCACCTTGGCTTCCTCCATCTGCATAATGTTGGCCTGGCAGTCTGCAATGCTGTCATTGATGTAGTCGATGTTGGCGCTCAGAGACTCCAGCTCTTCATTCAGGGAAGCCAGGGAGCGGTCAGCGTCTGCACCTTCCACCGCCATCTTCTCTCTCTTTCTGGACACTCGCTCCCTGCGCCTGGTCAGTTCCTCACGTTGCTGCGATGGTGGAGGAGTTTAAAGAGGCCGGAACAAAAAGGAGTCATTACTTTTCCAGAAG
>NW_019451228.1:0-887 GCF_002814215.2 Seriola lalandi dorsalis | reverse complement strand
TAAAAATGTCAAAAAATGTAATAGCATAGTAAGGCATAAAAACATCATAGTATAAAAAGGCATAAAACATCCCGGTATAGCAAGGCATAGAACATCATAAAAACATCACAGTATAGTAAAGCATAAAAGCCTCAAAAAAACGTCATAGTAGAGTAAGGCATAAAAATGTAAAAAATTTTATAGTATAGCAAGGCATAAAACATAATAAAAATGTCACAGTATAGAAGTTATAAAAATGTCAAAAACATCATAGTATAAAAATGTCATAAAAACATCATTGTATTTGATGGCATAAAAATGTCAAAAAATGTAATAGCATAGTAAGGCATAAAAACATCATAATATAAAAAGTCATAAAACATCCCAGTATAGCAAGGCATAGAACATCATAAAAACATCACAGTATAGCAAGGCATAAAACGTCAAAAAACGTCATAGTATAGTAAGACATAAAAATGTCAAAAAAACGTCATTGAATAGTAAGGCATAAAAACGTCAAAAAACGTCACAGTAAAGTAAGGCATAAAACTTCATATTATAGTAAGGCATAAAAACGTCCAAAAACTTCATAGTATAGTAAGGTATAAAATGTCGTAGTATAGTAAGGCATAAAAACGTCAAAAACGTCATAGTAAAGTAAGGTATAAAAATTTCAAAAAACGTCATTGTATAATAAGGCATTAAAACATCATAGTATAGTAAGGCATAAAAACGTCAAAGACGTCATAGTATAGTAACGCATTAAGAGGTCAAAAAACGTCATAGTATAGTGAGGTATAAAAATGTCATAAAATGTCATAGTATAATAAGGCATAAAAACGTCATAGTATAGTAAGTCACTGAGATCCACAAATGCTTTTCCGCTTCATAAATAGAAAATTGATTTA
>NW_019451227.1:0-836 GCF_002814215.2 Seriola lalandi dorsalis | reverse complement strand
GTGACTCTGAGAGGTCTGGAGCCTTTTCTGTCTCTGGTGATTCAGTTTTTACTTCCTGGAAAAAAAGTATAAAAAATAATGATGTTGCAACAATAGATAAAATAATAATAATGTTTTATCTTTATGACTTGGAAAAACAACGAAACAAAAGTTTAAAAACACAAAGATATCTACCACAAGTCAAATATGTAAGAATAGGCCATTCACTCTATTTCTCAAATTGGAACCAGCACTTCCACCAGAAGCTTCAATTTTATGACACCAACTGTGACCATAAATAACCCTCCAGGTACTGTACAAATGAGAGACCAAAGAGTAATCCTACAGTTAGACACCGTTTCATACCAAAGAAAAGCAATATCACACCAACAACAAGAACTGATTCTGACAGGGGTCAAAAAAGCCAGGTCAGATAACACACGCTGACCCATTTAGACACAGAGGAAAACGGGTTTATTCAGGGTCACTGCATTCATCTGAAAGTCATACAGGTGTGATGGTGTCTGAATCCAAGAGGGGCTTGACTGCCAAACAGCTGGCTGGGTGGATACAGCTGTGATCGCATCTAGAGGGAGGTGATGGGAGGATGAGAGGAAGGAAGAGAGAGAGGGAGGGAGGGAGGGAGGGGATCGGAGGAGTGGAGACGGATTCTGAAAAAACGCCAAGAGGAGGAAGGCAACAACTCTGTGTTTGTGTGTTTTTGAGGGTGAGCTAGTACAACTTCCCCAGAATGAAAAACGTACATGAAGCACTTGCTTTAGACATCCACTGAGGAGACTGAAACCTTAATCAAGTGCCATATTTCAATATCATTTCGTACACTGTTTGCTACTGTT
>NW_019451226.1:0-987 GCF_002814215.2 Seriola lalandi dorsalis | reverse complement strand
ACACACACACACACACACACACACACACACACACACACACACACACAGTCTGTTTCCAAATTCCGAAGTAGAAATAAATTATACTTGAGTGTCTGGAGTGTTAACACTGGAGAAGTGACTAAATTAAGTATATGCGTGAGTATACGCTTGATTTTGAGCGTGGAATTGATGGATGCTATTGTCCCACAATGCAATGCAAATGGAAGTGGCGGTGCTACACACAGCTGCAAAAAATTACAACAAATTGTGGACTGTGGTGAAGATCTTGAGAAAACATTTTAGTATAAAGTTATTGTGAAAACATTTTGCTCATTTAATTGAGAGTGTTGTTCGAAAATCAGCATTCATCATCTTGTATTATGAAGAACATTCATTACTTGTGCACTAACTAGAAAAACATGATACTGTAAAGTTGAATATATATATTTATAACTTGATGAAAGGACCAGGCTAAGAGGGCAGCATTAAACGTTGTATAAAACAATAAATGCAAACAATATGAACAAGCTAAGATAAGGACATGCTACCGAAGAGTATAGACAATATCCAGTTAAGAGAAATAAAGAGGACGTTTCCAAACCTCAAATTTAAAATAAGAAACAACAGTACGCTGACAGTAATCAGTTCTGTACGTTGTTTAAAGCGCCAGACCGGGTTCGTTTTCTTTGCACACATACGGATAAGGAGGAACCAGTCGAAAGAGAGGTTTACATATAAAAGTTATCCAATGGAAATGTCTGGTACATACATATTATCAATATGTAGTACGGATTTGGGGTAAGAGACGGTCTCAGGTTGCTCTTCTTACCAGGTAACCATGATGTCTGTCTGAGGCAGGTGACACTGTCGGTCATCAGGGTTCAGGATTCTGGGAGTCAGGGTCATTGCAGCTTCCACAGACACTACAGCTCGAGACCTACACACATACACACACACACACACACACACACACACACACACACACACACACACACACACACACACACA
>NW_019451225.1:0-849 GCF_002814215.2 Seriola lalandi dorsalis | reverse complement strand
CATTATGGACTTTTTCTTTAATACTCATGTTATCACTTCAGTATTTCCATGCTGGTGTGAATTGTTCTGTGTGTTAAAGGTGTGATTGTGTACGTCTACCTGGATCTGCTCAGGTGTCCACTGGTCCAGGTTGACAGATTTGACCCTGGAGATGTGGACACCCAGGTTGCGGTGTATGCCGGCACAGCGGATACACATGAACACCCCGAGGTTCCATGATGCCCATCGAGGTCCTATAGAGGAAGAGAAAGAGAAAGAGAAAGAGAAATAGAAAGAGAAAGAGAAAGAGAAAGAGAAAGAGAAAGAGAAAGAGAAAGAGAAAGATTTCTGCATTAAAGCTGCTGTGGTTAAAAATTGAATGTAAACATCCTGCTATTATCACTTTGACTGACTCAGTGAGAGTGATCTTGTGAAGAATAACCTGTCCTGACCAATTGAGTCAATATAGATTCTGTCTTCCAACTCTCTTTCAAATACTAAAATCTGATCCCTTTCACCAAAAGAAGCAAGGTGCGGTTTATAAAACCAGCCACGATTGCTGGTAACAAATGCATTGCATTGTCATGTAAAAGTGTCTCCACCTGTTGCCATGCGGTTTAAAGACATTTCCTCATACATGGCATCAGAAAACATTATGTTTAACCTCAAAAGAAAGCCACATCTCTATGGTAAATGTTGGGCTGACTTTAGTAGCTACATGGGTAAAATCTCACAATCTGCTGTGGGCTGACCACAATATTGACTTGAGGCATATGGGCATCAGTATATGTATGTATATGTTGAATTTTTGTATCAATATATATTGGATTCATGCCAACCTCAGTACATTTTTATCTACTTAATTTTTTT
>NW_019451224.1:0-905 GCF_002814215.2 Seriola lalandi dorsalis | reverse complement strand
ATGAGAAAACTCAGTTTAGCATGGGGTAATGTCTGTTTTTTTTCTGAATTTAAATTCAGAAAATAATGCATGGGAAATAAAGGATGTTTAGTAAAAGTAATGAGGGCATTCTCACTCCTAAGTTGTCATATACTGACGCTTGCATGCATCACTTTTTAATGCCTTTAGCGACATTTTTCAACACACAGGGTCGTTCAACGGACTTCCACTGTTCTCTGCTGAGTTGAAAATTGATGGATGAGTCAAACAATCCACAGCCTGCTGTATGCTTATGTGTATTGGGTGAAACATCATTATGGTTTTGAAGTCACAGTGAACTTTAAACCAGAACACAGTCTTTTACTCTAGATATTTGGGACTGAGAAGGTGTTGAAGTAACAGGATCAGGTAAAGGCCAAATTGGACATAAAAAATACAATCTAAATACAGGTCCAGGACGTGATTATTTTCACTACTTAAATTAAGCACATGATATTTATGCCCATCCAGGGACTTAGTCAAGAGGGACATAATTACAGAGTTTGGACTGAAAGTAATAGGATTGGGTGAAGGCAAGAATGTAAGTGTAAAAATTCATTTCATCTCGGGACCATGGTGTGTGATTATTTGCTCAATTTAAATTCAGAAAATCATATTTTTACTGTATGCACTCAGGGACTGTGGACAGAAGCTCCTGGATAGTCACATGGGAAATAATTACAGGGACACGGAGTATCAGTAACAGGAGTGAGCGAAGGCAAGATTGAAAATGACAAACACTGAATTTAACTAGACAGGAAGAAATAAACCAAGCAGGAGAGGGAGGAAATTTCACCCTCTCTGTACAATATTTGATGTTAAAAGTACTAAAAATATGATTGTGACTGTTGCAGTGAGATTTTTTTTGCTGTTGCAGTCAAAAATAG
>NW_019451223.1:0-900 GCF_002814215.2 Seriola lalandi dorsalis | reverse complement strand
GCAGCAGCAGCAGCAGCAGCAGCAGCAACGTAACATCAGTTCAGGAAATCTTTCAACACTCGGGCCTCAGTTTACCACTCTATCACGGCTTGTTCTTGGAAGCATTTATCTGTTAATTTGTGCTTTTAGTGCCATCATCCTCGTTCTCATTGATCATGTTTCTATCAGAGCTGGAAATACACTCAGAGCACCTGCATTGCCTCCCTGAACATTAACTTGAATGCAACAGTGCCTTCCTGTGGAAACAGCTGGAATAATCAATCTCCATAAAGTTCACATTTTTTTTCAAATCTGTTTTTACTGTAAAAGACTTGCCCATATGTACATTAAAGCTATTATTGGTTGATAAGATTCACAGAATGAGTTCTGTGGATCTTATCAGGAGGAACAATTACTATTACAGACGGTAAGTTTTCCAAACTAACTGTCTTTTAAGGATGAAATTCTCTTTTTGTGTCATTATCATCCCACTGCAGCTCATCAAGGAAACAGGGTAAATGTAAAAACATGCCACTTTGGAAGATGCCCACTTAATGTGTCTAACGCAGACTGCTGAAGCTTCATATCGTGGCCGGATTAACCTCCTAGAGCCTCCGGGGCAAAAATTTGTTGTTGATCCCTGTTGAAATTAACTGCACTTACAAAGTTCTGATTATAAGCCTCCACTTGTTGTTAGTATAAACTGTACATGACGCTATTTGCGTGGAGCCATTTTGATGAATTTCACCAGATGAAGGTCAGAGGATTGAAACGTTGTGAACAGAGAATACAATGACAGATTTTTACCTTTTGTTCACTAAAATAATGGAAGGAAAAATTATGATTCTTCAGAGTTATTTCCCACAGTCGAGGAACAAGTGCTCAGATCCTTTATTTAAGTAAAAATAGCACTGTAATAAA
>NW_019451222.1:0-803 GCF_002814215.2 Seriola lalandi dorsalis | reverse complement strand
CAGAAGCTAACTGAACAGAAGCTAACCAAACAGAAAGCTAATTGAACAGAAGCTAACTGAACAGAAGCTAACCGAACAGAAAAATAATGGAACAAAGCTAATTGAACAGAAGCTAACTGAACAAAAAGCTAACTGAACAAAAAGCTAACTGAAAAAAAAGCTAACTGAAAAAAAAGCTAATAAAACAGAAGCTAACTGAACAGAAGCTAACTAAAAACAGAAAGCTAATGGAACAAAGCTAATTGAGCAGAAGCTAACTGAACAAAAAGCTAACCAAACAGAAAGCTAATTGAACAGAAGCTAACCAAACACAAAGCTAATTGAACAGAAAGCTAACGTAGATGTGGGGCAGCACTTTGTCTCTTTGTATTAGCTCAAATCATGAGCTTCAGTTCAGAAATATTGGCCTTCTCATATTAGTCACACCCTAATTATAAAATGCTTTGGATCAAATCATCTCAACAATGTCTATATTAAAAAAAAAAAAAAAGTAAGACATCCCAACTTGCGGCCATTGAGTGCTGCATAACCAGGCTGTTTTTGACTTTGTCCAGAGGTGGAAGGAAGGTAGCGTTAGCATTAGCAGACATGGTGAATATGTGTGCGGATCAGGATTAGTTGGGGTCTGTCTGGCTGGCTGTAGCTGGTGGAGCGCACCTGTTGCCTGGGAAAGGATGATAGAATACCCCCTTCCCCCCTCCGTGCCACATACCTTCAGCCTCAGTCTCAGCCTCAGCCTCAGGTTCAGGTTCTGGTTCTGGCTCTGGTTCTACCTCTGGTTCTGGTTCTGGTTCTGGTTCTGG
>NW_019451221.1:0-860 GCF_002814215.2 Seriola lalandi dorsalis | reverse complement strand
GCCGATCTCATCACATCAACCGAACCTCGTTCAGAACGTGTTGATTTTTTAAAAAACTCAGCTCTTCATCTTCTTTCACGTCTCCGTCATTCTCTCTCTGATGAGGCTGATTATCCGCCGCCCTCCATGTGTCATCAAACCGTCTGTGTTGGTGCTTGTTGTGATGGTTACAGCGTAGTTCTCAAAACAGTCTTAACTCAAGGTCCATTGACTTCAACCACACCCTCTTACCAGTGGATTATTATTATATATGCATGTGAACCTTCAGTTAAGATCTTTTTTGAGGCGAAAACCTCCAAATATTCCCTCGTTCCACTTCCTCCACTGTTTCTCTCTTTTTATATCCCTGTAATCACTGGCGTCGGACTGTTCACCAACACCAGCACAAATTTTGACAAAATTTCCAGTTGCAAATGTTCGTGCATCATACCGTCGGAGTCAGTTCATCGAGGTTGGTGGTGCTATCTCCTTTTTTTTTAATTTTTTTTCAATGCTACTTCCATTTATTTACATTGGAAATTTTTGAAACTATCAGACGTATCAGTTCTTAAATAAAGCAAACAGATAAAAAAGGACAAATATATAATTGAAGTGAAAGACATTTCAGAATAGATATTAACATGGATTTCTTGTTAGTTACAAATTTGAGACTCAAAGTAACGTTCAAGATCATTAGAAACAACTTCAATTAGGGACTTGATTTAAGATAAATATGAAATTTACCCGACTAAAATCAGGAGGTTAACAGTACTGCTTAAATTGTTGTCAAAATAAGTCAAAATATTTTTTCTCTTCTATTTTAAACTCCCCAGTTGGTTGCCATTAAATCCCCACACATTTACCTCTGTATATATATATAT
>NW_019451220.1:0-1063 GCF_002814215.2 Seriola lalandi dorsalis | reverse complement strand
TTATTATTATTATTATTATTATTAATAATATTATTATTTTCTTTATTTTTTATTGTGTTTCACAAATCTTTAGGCTGATAATGTAATGCAAAGTAGAAAAATTTTTGGCTGGACCGCAACAGTGGGACCAGGCCTATAATCTGGAATGTGACTGACTGACTGATCGACTGACTGATGATATTTCCAACACTGGTCAGCCGAGAACCGAGCTGCAGTCCACCGAGCTGCTCTGGTTTCCCGGGTGCTGGGGAACTGCAGGGAAGAGGAGGAGCGCTTCCAGTACACTGAGCCTCACCTCTATTACAGCAAATAAACTACATTTATTACATGTATCATTATTACTAACGAAGGCAGAGGAATAACTAAACATAAGACACACTGAGCGGAGAGAGCAGGAGAGAGGGAGGGAGAAAGAGAAGTCATCAGTATCAAGGCTTCGTACTAACCGCTATGACAGACTCTACATATCAAACAGAGGGAGTTAGACATAAAGACCTGCCTCTAATAAAAGTCTGTTATGTTCTGGAGTTGAAGTAAATAAAGACTAAACTATTGTGGATCCAGACGGAGACTGTTAGCTGTGTGAGAGACTAAATAAGAAATATCTGTATGTGCCATTTGGGCTTAGTTCTTGCTGTGGAGGCCGGATTCCAGTCCGGCCTGTGGCCCTTTCCTGCGGGTTAGGGTGTCCCATATTGATTCAAATCCACCGAGTACCGAGAAAACAAGTACTAGAATTTTATCGGGAGGCGGAGGCATCCCACATTGATTCAATACGGGAAGCAGCATATTATTTTCAAATACGGGATGATACTGTATTGTATGGGACAGGTGGCAACCCTATTCACCTGTTTGTAGAGCCACAAAATCAGGCCGCCACCGCCTCCCGCAGGCAGAAAATCCAGCACGTTTGAATTCTTCTTCTTTGGCAATTTCGGGTGGCTCTGCCTGAGGCACAGATTATGATACAGCGCCACTACTTTGCCGAAATTTGATGCAAGCGGCCGCCTCGCAATTCTCTATGCAGGAAAAAACCCTGCAGTTATAAAATCAGGATTTGACC
>NW_019451219.1:0-861 GCF_002814215.2 Seriola lalandi dorsalis | reverse complement strand
TTTTACCATTTTACCACTCATTCCATGCCTGAATTGTCTGATCTCAGTCTTCACACTACGGCGTGGTGTGCGTATCCCAAGCATATGGAAATTTGACATTAATGGCACCTGTCAGTTAGCAAGTGATACACTTTGGTACAGTTTAACTTTACTGACAGTTCCAGCCAATCAGGGGCCAGATGCATAAATGTTGTGTACACACAAAAACCATGCGTACGCCATTTCCCACACATAAATTGGTATTTAAAAAAAAGACTGTGCAGTAACAACACGTAATTTAACATAAAATAAAACAAACTACATGGAGCTTCATTCGTTATCATCATTTTAAGTTTTGCTGTTTACACTGCAAAAGTAATTTTACAATTCATAAATGTAAATAATTGTGTTTGTGCTCAATGTTTCCTTCAGCATCGTTTAATATCCTTATTATTTATTGTGAGTCTATCTGTAAACTGTTTGATACTATTTTAGAGCCTGTCTGGAGCCTCATTAAGACGTGTCTAGTTCCAGTAAAGGAATTACAGAGTAAAACAGGACTTTGCATTTGGAGTTACTAAAGTATACTGATACATGTTTTTGCCACTCATTTGTAAGAGCCTCAGTTTCACAATCAGTGAAACTATTCTCCTTTCTCGTCTTTCTTCTCTTCCTCTGATAACTTGTGGCAACACTGGCACAGACAGTGTTTCTTTATGCAAAGTGATTTATTTACGTCTTCATCCATTCATTGCTAATTGTGGGAGTGGAAATGAGGCTCGTGCACATACGCCCTATTTCTCAATGAGTGAGATTTATAAAGGGGAACCATGCGTACACACAGCTTTATAATTCTGATGGAAAGAATGTGTATATATATTT
>NW_019451218.1:0-887 GCF_002814215.2 Seriola lalandi dorsalis | reverse complement strand
GTCACATGATACTCGGCTCCTTGCAGTGACTCTGACTGTCTCTATAGGATTTCTCTCAATATTTTTCACTGGCCTTTTTGTCCCTCCTCCTAATATCTTCTTTCCACCAAGCACCAACACTGAACCAAAACCTGCACTGTCTGGCTCCAACAGTGAGTAAATCCCCATAGACTCCCATGTTAAAATGTCCAACTTTACAGAAGAAATAAACATGTTTACAGCCTTGTACAAAAACAGTTTTGGTCTCTATAGCTAATTTCCTCCTTCATGACAACTGTTTTGTTTACATTTTATTAAGGACTAAAGTTATGGAGAATTAAGTGCGTGGCCTCTTTGCAGCTAAATGCAAACTTAAATATCTTAACAACTGAAGCCAAAGTTTAGTTGTAGCCTGCAATGATATTGCAGTTCATTGATTTTAAAATTCAATTTTAATGAACACAAACCAAAAGTCCGTGTCCACTATCTGATTGTGTTACATAATCAAATGTTCATAAATAATCATTTTATGGCTCTGCGCCAATTACAGCCATGGCTGGAAAATTAAGATTTGGCACAAATGTCCACTTGGATTCACAGATCAACTGAGCAGATTTTGGTAGTCAAAGGTTTTTGGCCATAACTCACAAATTGATACACTAATTATGACACAATTTAACTCAAATTTTTATGAGGATAAAATGAAGTGATGGCATTTTATATCGTCAAGTCCACTGTGACATCATAATGTTCTGGTCATTATTCATCACTGTAACTCAGGGAGTAGAAACTAAAACCATATTTTGTGACACTCCAGTCTTTGTTTATGCTTGCACTTCAGAGGAAAAGAATTATCAATACAGACCATTGTGTATAACTCATAGTTGACCTTTGCTAACATGACTCCC
>NW_019451216.1:0-906 GCF_002814215.2 Seriola lalandi dorsalis | reverse complement strand
TTAACTGGGTACTGGTTTAACTGGACACTGGTTTAACTGGTTGTACTGGCCTCTCTCCACTGACTGGATCCATGGCTCTCAGAGTGAGTCTCTCCAGACAAACATCATCTGTCAGCTCCAGGAAGAAAACTCTGAGGAGAGAAGAGGTCAGAGGTCAGAGGTCACCACCAGTCACTGTTTTTTATAGAGACGATGGCTGTGATTGCTTGTGTTTGTGATGCTGCTGCAGTAACAGAGTTCACCTCTCCACTGTCACACCTGTTAGTGGAGCTACCTCAGGTAAGTGCAGGTTGATATCAAGAGTACTATTAGTAGTATTAGTAGTCATATTAGTAGTATTAGTAGTAGTATTAGTAGTATTAGTAGTAGTATCAATAGTACCTGTTGGGCTGGTGCTGGGACAGGCTCTTGGCTTGCTGCAGGTCTCGGGGGAACCCGTGCAGTATCCAGCCTCTGCAGCTGCAGTCCACTTGGCTCAGACGTTGGTCCAGAACCTGCACAACCAGGGAGTCTGGAACTGCACCGACACGTTCATCAATAACCAATAATCAGTAATCAGCTGCTTGTGTTCAATCAGTTAATATCTGCAGCCACAACCCCATCTGAAAATACATGCAGATGCCTCTATGGTCATGTGATGCAGAGCGAGGCAGCTGATTGGTCGATCCAGACAGAGTTTATAATTTATAAATGTAAATATATTTAAGACACATGATCATGATGAGGAGTGGAATGATGGAGGAACAGATGTTTCTGAACATGGACTCTGTAAGCTACTCATTATTAAACACACACACACACACACACACACACACACACACACACACACACGAAGAACACTGCAGAATGACAGAGATGGGGGAGGACTGTGTAAAAACCCCAGGGGCTGCTGGGATACAGACAGGT
>NW_019451215.1:0-884 GCF_002814215.2 Seriola lalandi dorsalis | reverse complement strand
GGGTTTGAATCTGACCCACGGCCCTTTGCTGCATATCATCCCCTCTCTCTCTCCCCAACGTCGCTGTCTCTATCACAATAAACGCAAAAATACCCCAAAAAATAACTTCAAAAAATGGGAACAACCAGCCTCCATGCTGGCAGAAAATGACACCAAGGATTTGTTGCTGACTACTGATTGGTTGTCAAATGGACTAAATTCAGATAATATTTCTGTCTTCCTCCTGCTAGAACATAATATTCAAAACTATGAACCACCAACAGAAATCTTCTTCCTGTTTCTCCACTTGTGTGGACTGTGGCCTCTGCACAGAGCATCTAACAAACCAGCTCTAATAGTAAATGGAGAGCAGCCATGAACACACTAAAATGTCTCCCTTTTATTAATCATATTTTAATCCACAGACAAAAGTAATTCATGCAGCAAATAAATAAATAATGGCAGTCAACTCAGCACTCATTGTTTCCTTAAGGGCACATGAATTGCTTATGTAGTACTCATGTGGCTTTCATATGGATTTCTTTCATTTCTGTTCCTATGTAGGCCATTAAAGTTTTCATGGGGTGTTTGTTTTTGTCTTCTTTGTGATTTCTTTTGCAGAGGACTGATAATCAATCGTGTTCTGTCGGGTAGCATGGGCACGAAAAAATGGAGATGGAGAATGTGAATCACTTGTAACACAGCTCGCTTCCTGGATACGAGATACACAAGAGACTCTGGGTTTACAGTGTGAATACAGTGCATGTTTTCCAAAACTACAGTATTGAATAATGAAAACCAGGAGTGTTTTTGCGGAACATTATGATGTCACAGTGAAGTTGGCCTTTGAGCATTTGGATATAAAATGTCATCGCTTCATTTTATCCTCATAGACATTTGAGTTA
>NW_019451214.1:0-912 GCF_002814215.2 Seriola lalandi dorsalis | reverse complement strand
AAATCAACCGCCATGAAAAGCTCAGCCATGAAAACCTATTGATTAGTTCTTGGCATAGTAGGTTCACTCTGTGGATTAGAATTAGTTACCTCTCAGAAAATCTAATTAAATTGATCAATAAGCCAAATCATCAATTATTTTGGAAGGAGGGCCATTCCTCCCATTTTGAAATCACACCCCCCCTTTCTGGTCATTTCATTCAAAGTCTGAAGAACTTAAAACCAGTCTCCTATTATTATTATTAAATACAGCAGCTTTTAAATTTTGTGAGTGAACACAAACTAAATTGATCTCCAGTCAATAACTTACCAATCTCAGCGCTGCAGAAAAGCTGCTGTGGGTGTGCTGGGTGGCAGCTACATCCCTCCACAACTTCCTCCATGCCTGCACCAAGCAAAAGGAGCACCCAGAGCCCCAGACACGCACTCCGCTCCTGGGACATGGCCATGACGACTCTGGCTGCCTCTGACTGCTCCAGCACTCGATGAAAGAACGCTCGGCAACCTCTTCTGATCCCGTTAAGTTCCCCGGGAAGCAAATCAGGCTGGCAGTCAGCGAGGGAGGGAGGGGGGCCAGATAAGACAGTAGAGTTGAAGTAGTAAGATGAGCTCTGCTGAGCCGAAAGGCAGCTGTGGATAGAAATGTTTTCATAAGTTTAAAGTACACCTCTGAATTTAAGCTGGAGCAAATAACTTGAAGGGTAGGCTGCTGCTGTCACTGCTCCCTCTCTCGTCTTTCCCTCTCTTCTTTCTCTCTCTCTCCCTCTCTGTAGACAACACACTGAGAAACTTACAATAGTTGGATCCCCTCTCACTCTGGTCTTGAATGCTGAGAGGGTCGCACACAGGGAGCCTCTTATGTACTCAACAATTTAGGGACAGCCTCCTCAAACGCAGGAAAAAAAAAAAAAAA
>NW_019451213.1:0-1029 GCF_002814215.2 Seriola lalandi dorsalis | reverse complement strand
ACACACACACACACACCAGACTGTGCAGCGCACACGCCAACTCAGGCTCGTAGCCTACCTTTAGATAGACAACGATGGCGGAGAGAACTAAACGGTCCAAAGTGTGGCTCTGCTTTACTAGAGTGGATGCAGAAACAACCCATTGTCACAAGTGTGACAAATGTTATGTTTGTTCAAGTTTTTTTTTCTTCCTCAAAAAGTATCGATAAGAGTACCGTTAAAGTACCAGATTGATGCGCAATATCGGTAAGAGTAGTAGTACTGTTAAAAACTAATGATACCCATCCCTAATCATGAAGCTGCTAACATGGCTGCAGAGCTTTATTCTAGGTATATGTAATAATCCATATTGTTAATTTAGAGTGTCAGATGGTGAGATATTCAGGTCAGAGACAGAGAAAGTGAGGGAGAGAGAGAGGGAGGGAACGAGAGAGAGAGACAGAGAGAAAGAGGGAGAGAGACAGAGAGAGAGAGGGAGAGGGAGAGAGAAAGAGGGAGAGAGACAGAGAGATCGAGAGAGGGAGGGAGTGAGAGAGGGAGAGAGACAGAGAGAGAGAGAGGGAGGGAGCGAGAGAGGGAGAGAGACAGAGAGAGAGAGAGGGAGGGAGCGAGAGAGGGAGAGAGACAAAGAGCGAGAGAGGGAGAGAGAGGGAGGGAGCGAGAAAGAGAGAGAGAGGGAGAGAGACAGAGAGAGGGAGCAAGAGAGAGAGCAAAAAGGGAGAGAGAGAGAGAGAGAGGGAGAGAGAGAGAGAGAGAGAGAGAGAGAGAGAGAGAGAGAGGGAGAGAGACAGAGAGAGAGCGAGAGAGAGGGAGAGGGAGAGAGACAGAGAGAGAGAGCAAGAGAGAGAGCAAAAAGGGAGATAGAGGGAGAGAGAGAGAGAGAGAGGGAGAGAGACAGAGAGAGAGCGAGGGAGAGAGACAGAGAGAGAGAGCGAGAGAGAGCAAAAAGGGAGAGAGAGAGAGAGGGAGAGAGAGGGAGAGAGACAAAGAGCGAGAGAGGGAGAGAGAGGGAGGGAGCGAGAAAGAGAG
>NW_019451212.1:0-1063 GCF_002814215.2 Seriola lalandi dorsalis | reverse complement strand
GTAACTGTGAAAGATTGCTTCATATAGATCCTTGAATTTTATTGTAGTATGTAGAGAACTTGTAATTTGCAAATGAATTTGACTGTCAGAGTAAGAAATCTTTTGCTTTATCAATCCATACTGTTAAACTGAGCTAATGATACAAAACATATCCTCAATTTATGTAGCTAAAGTTGTTGAAACAGTGTCAGACATGTTCATCACTGAGGCTGAAGTTGGATAGAAATACAGTATGTTATAATACAATCAAAGGTCAACAATACAACAAACTACAGCCTTGAAAATCAACACCTCTGATATGCAGTTACTAAACAATTTTCCTGGGGGAAACCCTGGACTGTTCAGAAATAACTTAGAGTGTGGGCATAATGTGGGCATTTAAAGTCTTCACTATTGAATAATGGAACAAATTGTTTATCGCTTCTAACTGTAATTTTCTGTCTCTGGCAGGATGGAGGCCATAGTGGAGGAGTGAATTGTGTCCAGTGGCACCCTGACGACAGTTTTTTATACAGTGGTTCAGATGATACAAACATTATTGAGTGGGACCTGCAGACAGGAAAGATGCGAAGGTCAGTGCCTACTTTGTCAGAGAGGATAGTGTATTTAAAAAAAAAAAAAAATCAACATGGAACACAATTTTGGTGTGTCTCCTATTACATAGAATCATATTGTTCTGCTAAAATCTAAATTGGATGATATTCGATTTTTTAAAAGAGAAATAATGCATCACATCCAGAGAAAACTGTAGACTGTCTCACAAACGGGGAGAAATAATATATAAAAATAGTCTGTTTTCAGTTCATCCCACTTTAAACCACTTAATCTACCTGAAATTGTAAAGATGTTTTCTGTTCAGTCTGTCTTAGACTGAAGACGTGTTTTCTGATCTACCAGGGTTACCAGAAACACATCATCATATGCCTCTTTCACATTTCATTGTCATTCCTCCACTCTGTTGCTCTTGCTGAACTACAAAAACACACAGTCCACTCTTAGTCGCGCTCACAGCTGATCTGATCTTCTGCCTGTTACTTTTGTCATTGTAACTGGTGAAAGTGCT
>NW_019451211.1:0-990 GCF_002814215.2 Seriola lalandi dorsalis | reverse complement strand
TACCTGTGTTGTGCCTGCAGGTGCCGATAGTCCACCGTGACCTAAAGAGCTCCAACATCCTGGTGAAGAACGACCTGACGTGCTGCCTGTGTGACTTTGGCCTGGGACTGTGTCTGGACAGCAGCCTGTCAGTGGACGACCTCGCCAACAGTGGACAGGTCAGAGGTCAACCTCTAAATCATTTTTAGTTTAGTTTTCCTTTTTTGTCAGAAGATTTGCTCTTTTCTGTTTTAGCATTTAATTTCTGCCTGCGGATAGATGTAGAGCAGTAAAAATATTTCACAATGTGCACAATTGTACTTGAGCATTTACTTACTTTCCATCACTGAATGTGACTTTAGCTCCTCTAAAGCTCTGCCCTGGGCTTCCTGTCAGTCTTGGCTAACAGAGGTTACAAACCTCAGCGCACACTGCCAGGTGTTTCATATGTTGCTACAAGTGGAGGGTTTATTATCTTTTGCCATGGTAACGCTCTGTTTACCATCAAATCCCTGCATTACAGCAGCTTTGGTTTTGGTTTTTGGTGAGATATATCTGGCCACGTTTGTTTTGCCTCCTTCAATATAAGTCCCTGAGTGTGTTAGTGTGTTGTGACGGTGCACACCTCTTTGCTGACAGAGACAAACACACAATCAGGGGGATGAAGGGAGAAATAAAGGCTTTGTTGTGACATGCAAGCTCTCGGCTCACTCTCACGCTGTCAGTGAGACCTGGTGACTTCTTGTTTATGATTCACTGGTTAGAAATGCAGCAGCTACAGGTGAAAGCTAACGGCACACACCTACACACACAAACCAAGCAAAATGCAGAGGGTTAGGGTTAGGATCACAGGATTTGTTCGTTTACAAATGGAGGCTGGAAATCTCCAGCTGGTTGTAATTATAACTCCTGTGTGTGTTCACGTGGTCCAGCTCGGAAAAATCTGAAGAAACACGGACATCCACACAACTTTCTGTGCCATGCATACAAAATGTGTTCCATGTGGAGCAT
>NW_019451210.1:0-933 GCF_002814215.2 Seriola lalandi dorsalis | reverse complement strand
GGGTTCAGTCTGGACCTCAGTCTGTTTGTGTCTGATCAGCTGGGCTCAGGCTTTCCTCTGTTATATAACAGCTGTACGACTTTAAGAGGAAGCTGCTGTGGACAGAGCTGAGCTGAGTTAATGACAAGCGGAAAGCTCCATTGTTTTCTCTTGTGTTTCACCCTCACCAGCAGCAGAGTTGGACAATGGCCTGTCCTCACCTCGGTCTCCAGACCAGGACTCGTGAAGGCTCAGAGGACGATTCCTCTGCTCTGCCAGGAATTCATGGTTTTCTTTATTTTTCCTGCCGTGTTTTCCTCCTCCCCTGGTGGAGGAGGCTGCAGTGGAACTCGTTAATAAAAACTCGATGATATTTTGGCTGCAGATTTAGGGAGTGACCTCGACATTTAAATCATATACAGATAATATTTGGTATTTGACAGAGGTGGAGAGTACTCACTGTAAAATGTGAAAAGTTGATTTTACTTTAAAAGATCTAGGAAACCGATTGCCTTGAAAAATATAAGTAAATATAACTTAAAGAAAATTAGTTATAAGTTGACTTAAAGTTTAGTTGTGTTTTTACTTCCTTTTATGAAGTTGTTCCAACTAAATAATGGCGACTAAAGCAAACTCGAAAACTTAACTCGAGTATTTCAGTTACTCGTACTACACTTATTCAGATTGTTATATACGTAGATTTTATATTGTACTTTTCACTCCGCTACATTTACTTCTCAGCTGTCACTACCAGGAACCAGATTTTTCAAACACAAAACGTCATCAACTTTTAAGACGTTTATTTATTCGACGTCACCGACTCTTTTCCCTTCGCTCCTGTCATCATTACTACGACCACTAGATGTTGCCTAGCAACAAAACCTAAAAACTATGGGTCATAATGAGCTGCTGCACAGGTGACCTGTGGGCTCGTCATCTCTCCACAGTCTGTGG
>NW_019451209.1:0-794 GCF_002814215.2 Seriola lalandi dorsalis | reverse complement strand
GACGATGCTCACAGACGCTTCCTGTCCGGTCTGACAGAGCCGGAGAGGATCTGTCAGGAAGCATGAGATAAACTGCCCAAACACGGGTCTAGCAAGCTTGTAGAGACTTTACTAAGAAGACTGAATTACTATACTGGATTAAGGATTTTGAATACTATAAATGAGAAATTGCAGTTTTCGATTTTTAATAGATTTGAAACACTTTTCTAAAAACTAATTTTAACTGCGACATCATGGACAATTGAGAAGGTTGATGGGTAAAAATATAAATTTTATCCATTTAAAATGAAATCCATGACACAATAAAGTGTAGAGGTCTGAGGCCACTGTATGTGCATGTATGTACAGACACCTGTATAATCTACACTCAGGAGGCAGTTTATTAGGAACACCTTGCTCAAACTAATGCAGTCTAATAAATCAGTCCTGCAGTCATGAGGCTCATAATATTCAGTTTCTATTGCAAGTATCTTAGAGGTTATTTGAATTGTATTGCATTGTACAGAGAGATATATATATATTATATCTGTAGGAGACTGGTTTCAACAAGGTGTACCTAATAAACTGTCAACCGACTGTACTTGTAACACATTGAAACAATTGTTCAGCAAAAAAGGAAATGACACAGTGTATGATGTGATAATAAACAGTTGGTAATTGGTAATAACAAGAAGATTTTTTTTGCAGATTTCTCGAGGAACATACATGAACCCTTAAAAACATGCTTCTTTTGATATTATTTGCAGCTGATTATTTTCTCTGTCAAACTCATGAACAGCGTCTCTCCTCTCTGA
>NW_019451208.1:0-814 GCF_002814215.2 Seriola lalandi dorsalis | reverse complement strand
TAAATATAATTTAGCTAATTTTCAATATATAAGAAACTGTCTAACAACATATGTTGCTAAAATCTATTTAAATGCTATGATCATCCCCCACCTGACATACTGTATAACAAGCTGGACCCAAGTGCTCAATACTGAAACTTTTTTGACATTTTTTGCCTTACTATATTATGACGTATTTTTTATATTTTTTGCCTTATTATATTATGACCTTTTTTTGACATTTTTTATCAGACTATACTATGACTTTTCTTGGACAATTTTTGCCTTACTACACAATGACGTTTTTTGACTGTGACGTTTTTTGACATTTTTATGCCATATTGTACTGTGATGTTTTTTTGGCATTTTTAAAGCTTACTATACTATGTGAGTTGATTCCTTAAAATACTATGATATTTTCATGACCGTTTATGCCTTAAAATACTCTGATGTTTTTTTGACATTTTTTGCCATATTGTACTGTGATGTTTTTTGGCATTTTTATGCCTTACTATACTATGTCGTTTTATTCCTCAGCATACTATGATGCTTTTATGACCGTTTATGCCTTAAAATACTATGATGTATTTTTGACATTTTATGCCATACTATACTATGACGTTTTTTGAAATTTTTGTGCCATATTGTACTGTGATGTTTTTTGGCATTTTTATGCCTTACTATACTATGTCGTTTTATTCATCAACATACTATGATGCTTTTATGACCGTTTATGCCTTAAAATACTATGATGTATTTTTGACATTTTTTGCCATACTATACTATGACGTTTTTTGACATTTTTGTGCCATATTGTACTGTGATGTTTTTTGGC
>NW_019451207.1:0-1027 GCF_002814215.2 Seriola lalandi dorsalis | reverse complement strand
TGTGTGTGTGTGTGTGTGTGTGTGTGTGTGTGTGTGTGTGTGTGTGTGTGTGTGTGTGTGTGTGTGTTTCCCAGTAAACTGCCTCAGACACAGATGGAGTGGGCCCAGCTCCTGGAGGCGCAGCAGCGTTACCATGACACGGAGCTGCAGAAGTGGAGGGAGATAATCAAGTCGTCAGTGGTGCTGTTAGACCAGGTACTCAGACATTTTCAAAATCACGTCAGACCTGCGATGTGATTTAAGAGTTCAACAAATTACTGTAGCACCACAGCTAGCGAGATAGTTTGCCAAGTGCGCTATGTCACGATATATGACCATTTTAGCACTGTAAAATGTATTGCATCCACTACTGAAAGAGAGAGGCCTGTGAGCCAGTAAAGCTACACATCAATATTCGTGCCAAAATAGTGCCATAAATGAGAGGGTAATTTTTGTGTTTTACCAAGTATTCATGCAGCATAATC
Source organism: Seriola lalandi dorsalis (assembly GCF_002814215.2). Taxonomy (NCBI): domain Eukaryota; kingdom Metazoa; phylum Chordata; class Actinopteri; order Carangiformes; family Carangidae; genus Seriola; species Seriola lalandi. The sequence goes on along the minus strand of NW_019451207.1, from coordinate 563 downwards.
AAGGCCCGGTCACACAGAGTTGGGCTTGAGAGAACTTTGATCCCACTACTGAGCCAAATTTCAGGAATCCTTCTATGCTCCATTTTCAAAGATAGCTACTGATTGAATATTACCTGAGTAAGTGATTGTTAGGAAAGCCACTGAATAGCTGTCAAAGTAGGTCTTTTTTCTGTCTTTAATAAACAAGCTAATGCGCTGATTTTTCCTCCTGTTTCTCTTCTTTAGATGAAAGACTCTTTATTGAACCTCCAGCGGGGCATTGGTTTAAGTGAATACAGCTCTGAGGCGGAGGAGAAGAGAAGTCGCTATCACTGACACACCACCACAAGGCCATGAGGGCGTGCTGTGCAATATAGGACCTGTTTTTGTTTGTGAACCAGTATGCAGGCAGCAGCAAGAGAGAGAGAGGGAGGATAGAGGGGGAAGCGGGACCAACAGTGAGCTGGTCCAACAGACAAAGAGGAACGGAGGGTAACCAGCGCACAGAGGGTTAAAAAAAAACACCCCCAGAGGAGGAAGTCATGGACAGAAAGTGCCCCTATCACACACAGGAACTGAGGTGT
>NW_019451206.1:0-756 GCF_002814215.2 Seriola lalandi dorsalis | reverse complement strand
TAACCCACATACGAGGGTTGAGATAAAGTATCAGTGAGCTGCAGCACAATTCTCACAAATCATTGGAAAATACTGTTACATATTCTACATCGTCTACTTCGGCCGTTTGTTCAGGTATTGTGCAAAAAATGTTGTAATGCAATTAACATCTTTCAACATACTTGGTTTCAGTTTTAAAATGAAGAAAAAAATATATCTGACCTTTTGGTAGTTTATCATTTTCTTATGGCTTTAGATGGTTTTTATTTTCACCTACAGCAGAAATCTATGAGTGATAGACTTCAAGCAACCATGAACCCAAACATGCTGCAAACAGTAAATGTTGTCTGAGGCATTTCTGGATTAGAGCCTGGTTGATACTCTTTTTTCTTTGAGTGACACTGATATCAATATTTTAGGGCCTTCGCTGCTGCCACCCTCAGATCTTGCCTGTTCTCTCTAACTAGTCTGGACTTCAGCAGGTGGAACACAGCTCAGAGACGGAGATCAGGTGACTGACCCTGAAAAGCTGTTTGGCTGTATGTTTAGGATCATTGTCCTGCTGAATGATGAATGTTTTGATGTACTTGGCTGAATCTGAGCACAGACGTCTCCTGTAGACCTGTCAGCACTGAAATCATCAATAAATGCCAGTGTGTCAGTTCCATTGGAGCCACATGTGCTGTAACAGAAGCACTGCCATTTTTGACAGATGAGGTGGAGGTTTTGGTCCATGAGCTGTTCCTTTCTTCTCCACACTTTCCTCTTTCTGTCATT
>NW_019451205.1:0-844 GCF_002814215.2 Seriola lalandi dorsalis | reverse complement strand
TTAAAAGAGTAAGTGAATGCCCCAGGAAAAGAAGGAGGAATCGCCAACGTCAGATCTCTTTCCTCTCTGATGGCATAAAGGATCAGAGAGCAGCTCGGCTGTTAAAACACGAGCACCCTGAGTGCAGTTTAGCAGCAGCGTGTTACAGGATTTGAGGCTACTGAAGCTCACAAAAGCAGAGAAAACACTGTGCACAGCGTGTGTACTTTCACAATCACAAATTAATTCATTAGAAGGCAACGTGTGAGTCAAGGGCCTTCAACAACCACCCTGTTGGTCAGGTTATGGAGGTTCAAATCTCCACTGCCGTTTGGACCTGTCACCACGCACACGATGATGAAGCCTGGGGTAGCTTTAACGTCAATATACAGTGACTGACCTAGCTTGAACTCAACACCAAAATGTCTGATACTCTTTGGTTTACCTGCTCAGTATAGAGGTTTGTGGTGTAGAGTGTATGCAAACACAGGTTTGGTAATCTGCAAATCAAAAAACACCTATATGTGTGGGCTACAACTGAGCAGTCATAGACTATGACTTGGTGAACAGTCATAGACTATGACTTGGTGAACAGTCATAGATCTAGGTTACAGCATTTAAGTGTTACATGGGGCTTAACTGTGCTGCAAAAATCTCCATTTTATAAAGTCCTAAAAACCTTGTTGAACCCGATGAAAATATGAGAGAGAGAAAATATTATATGCAGCATTCTAACAGGAACCATCATATTTCAAGAATTTGGGGACACAGAGGAAAAATCAAACAATGTTTTAAGACAAAAAAAATGACTCTGCTTTGAATGATAATTTGTACCATACATGGTTATCCCACATAAAAGTTCAAT
>NW_019451204.1:0-1014 GCF_002814215.2 Seriola lalandi dorsalis | reverse complement strand
CTTCATCTCTGTCCATGTCACGTTCACGTCTGGATTTTTGATTAAATAAACCTGCCTGCACCGTCTCCCAAGAGTTCACTGCATTTGGGTCCTACTTACCGCAAACCTTGTGACACTCAGTGCTTCTGTTTCCTGAGGGGATCAGAAAACTGATTGCTGCTCACACATGTCAGAGGTCTGTATAATGCTGAATGTTTGGAGTCTTGAGTGACAGTAGGTAGTACCAAGACGTTATTTTGAACTTCACTTACCAATAAATGGCACCCTGTCACATCTCCACTGTTGCAATCTATATGTGTGAATCATGTTATAGGACTATTAACAGCCACAACTGTGCAGCCATGGAATATTTTGATACAGCCTGCTTTTTGAATGAGTCATGATGCATTTGAGTATAACAGAAGAAAAAAGAAATTAAAGAAATTAAGAAAAAAACAAGACCGTTAGTTACAACCACTTCCATGCTCCAAGTCTTCAATTCACATTTAAGAGAACCATCACTGATGACTGGACCTCAGAAAATATTCTGGGCATGGGATGGACGGAGAAACATGGGTAAGAGGAAGCATAATTAGCTAAATGGAAAGCTCTGGGGGTTTTTTTGTTTGTTTTTTTTTAATCATGCATACTTACAGATCATTAAGAAAAAGATTTGGAGGGACAGCACCAAATCCAGCTGCTAATAGTTCACCAGTCAAACAGAGACAACCACCACCCCTCACCTGTCTCCTCTGAAGAGATAGGAGGATCTCACTCAGGCTTCACTCATGTTTTACTTTTCAATATTTTCTGGAAGTTCGATGAACATTGACAGTTGGATGGAAACCTGCCTTCAGACACACAGACTCAAGCTGTAGGGTCGACCAAAGGCTCATCTTGATGTATGCAGCTTTGAGGAGTTTAGACTTGATAACACTCACTCACACTTGCAGCTTCACTGTAAAACTTCCCTCACTTCATCAAATAGCGCTCCAGCTCCACAACCAACCCACACACACACACACACACACACAC
>NW_019451203.1:0-936 GCF_002814215.2 Seriola lalandi dorsalis | reverse complement strand
TTGTTCTCCTCCTCCAGCTGTTCTCCAGCAGGAAACAAAGGATTAAAGGAACCTGAACCAGGAGGAGGTTCTAGTTCAGACAGGAACCCGACCCGAGGTCTCCGCTGCAGCTCGCACCGTCCTCTGGCTCCGCGTGGACCGACAGTGTCCGTGGGTCCGCCCCACCTCTCCACACACATCCACCTGCAGCCTCCTGCAGCCAGGCTTTATGCCGCAGACTTCATCAGGTGGAGACGGCGGGGCGGGACTGTCCGGTCCGTCCACACAGAGCGGCGGGGTGCGGAAGTCCTGGAGGAGAGACCTCAAGTCTGATCACGCTTCAAAACCCTGGTTATCCTGAATCATTCCTATTAAAAAAGAAAGTAACTGACTATAATATAGATTATAATTAATAATAATTTAACTTCCTAACGACGGTGGTGATGATGCTGAGGATCGTGGTGATGATGATTCAGAGGATGAAGATTCAGAGTTTTATTCTGGGTTGGATCCTGCAGCTCCTGGGACTGATTGTGCTGGTGATGATGATGATGTTGATCATGATGATGATGATGTTGATCATGATGATGATGGATGTGCTGATGAGTTCCCGGGTCGTTGTCTCCCTCCTCTGCATCATCAGTGTCCAGCTGGATTGTGGGTAATGCAGTTGTTTGTCTGATGTCCGCCTCCTCCGTGTCATTCCTCATGACGCTGTTCGCGTCACTTGATAAAGTAGAATTCGCCTGGGAAAGATAAATGACCTGCTTATTTCAATAAATCAATCAATCAGAGACACATTCATTTGGTCCATAATTAATATGAAAATATTAATTAGTACAGCTTTAATTAAAAGGCAACATTTTATTTATTGAGTGAGAATTTCCTCCTACTCACAACCACGTGTTTGTAACTATTTGCATGTGTGTGTGTGTGTGTGTGTGTGTGTGTGTGTGT
>NW_019451202.1:0-1105 GCF_002814215.2 Seriola lalandi dorsalis | reverse complement strand
GAGAATAACAGCTCGGCCGTATCAGCAGACGTTTTGAAAGTGTAAAACCTGAAGAGTTTATGTCTTACTGCGTGTTCTCCATTAAGGCCTGTCTGAGCGGAGCAGCAGTCAGCTGATTGATATACTACAGTCGACCATATGGACACTGTGTTAATCGAATGAGGGAGACATCTGCGAGATGATTTATGATTCTGTTGTGATTTGTACGACGTGGGTTGCGTCAATGACATCATCAGCATTACTCAGCCCTTTGCCTCTCGTGCCAACACATTTCCTAATTGATGAGGAGAGACGACCCGCAGGATGAAGATCACAGCAGACAACACAGATTACTGTAGAGCACGGAGGAGACGAGCTGTGTTTATTTGAGATTTTTCAGATGATCAGCTGATCACATGGACTGAATGAAATGAATTTAACAACAATGAGCAGTTCAAAAGAAATAGATTAACTTCAATTAATCACGTGTTTAAGTTATAAGTGCAAAAATAAAGGAAAGGAAAGGAAAGGAAAGGAATGGAAAGGAAAGGAAAGGAAAGGAAAGGAAAGGAAAGGAAAGGAAAGGAAAGGAAAGGAAAGACGAGGAAATGAAAGGAAAGGAGGTAAGGAAAGGTCTCATCATATACATATCCACTGACCCTGAAAGTGATGTGGTGACCCAGCTGTCAGGGGAACAGGTTTCTGCTGGGATGCTGTTACCAGCAGTGATCTGATGGCTGGAAGTGGACAAACTCCCTCCTCACTGCTCAACCCCCCCTTTGAACCTTTTATTTATCTATTTATTTATTTATTTGATCAGCCGAGATAATGGATGTAGCCTCTGTGACGTCACTCACAGGTTTCTGAAGGGCGGTTTTGAAGCTCAGAGTGAGCTGCCCCACTGTCGCCATCTTGGCAGTGCCTGACTCCACCCACGGTGCATACTGGTTTGTGACAAGCACACACTCACCCACCTGTCACTGAAAGAGGCCACACCCTCAATTCTACATAACTTTAAGTTTTAATTAGCTAATTAGCTATAGACCAAAACTGTTTTTGTACCAGGCTGTGAACATTTCTGCTGTAAACTTGGACATTTTAACATGGGAGTCTATGGGGATTGACT
>NW_019451201.1:0-1000 GCF_002814215.2 Seriola lalandi dorsalis | reverse complement strand
AATTAATCAAATTATATAAACCCAAAAGATAAGGCGTAAACCTTTGACGTTTGGGGCCAATGGGAATTTGCTTGCTTTATCCCTGGTAATCCAGTCTTGTAGACAGCGTGATGAATGATATTATACAGGACAAAATAAGAGAAATAGGATACTTAAAGCTGCACCAGAGAAGGTTAGAACTGAGAGTTATTTGTCATTATCAATTAATCTATTGATAAATGGTAACAATTTATGATAAAGCCTGTGATTTCATTGGATGGATTAATGGTTCCTGCTGGTACTAAAATGTAGTGGAAAAAAACAAGTCTAAAGTGAACTTCCATACTTAAAATACTTACTAATCCTGTATAAAATAAGCAAATAAGCTTGTGCTCTTCTTCTTCTTCTCTTTTACTGGCACGTTGCTGTCTTATTACATCATATTACAGCCAGTAACTGCTGTATTACTGTGCTCTGCCATCAGCAAAAATGTGTATCATGCAACCTCCTCATCAAAACGTTGATCTTCAGCATTGATTAAAGGCAGAAGCTCAAAACAGTGTTTTAAAAATTTACCTCTTACTCTTGACAATAATGACAGATCGGATTGTGCACAGTTATAATGCACGACTCATATTTATTTCAGGTGGTCCAGAAAACGTGTCTGTGTCCATCGGCCCAGCCCACGCCCTGTCCAATGGGACGCTCATCGTCTATCAAGGCTCGACCGTCTCCTTTAACTGCTCCGGCTCCTCCTACCCCTCTCAGCAGCTGACCTGGGCCTTCAGAGGAGCTTCGTCCAGCAACGACTCACTGGTCTCAGGTCCTGGAGCCTGGCTGGACTACAGGATAGAAGACATTCAACCCGGCGCTCAGGGAGTTTACAGCTGCAGGGCCCGCAACACCGTCTCTCATCAGGCAGTCAACAAGAGCACGCAGCTGCTAGTGTACTGTAAGTAACAGGATGTGCTGTTTTCATGTATGTATGTATTATATTATACAGCAAATCCAAAACCAAAAT
>NW_019451200.1:0-934 GCF_002814215.2 Seriola lalandi dorsalis | reverse complement strand
TCAAACTAGAAGAAAGTGAGTTTGAGTGGAGATAATAATAATAAATATAATAATAATAATAAATCATAAATATCTGTCACTTCATCGTCACGTTTGCTTTTGCAGAATAAATTCCAGCTGCTAAAATCCCACTTTTATCTGAACGCGAACATCCTCAAAGGTTTGGCTTGAACACTTCATCGTCGGCCACTAACATGACACACACAGTGAAATACACCCAACAGGTCATAATGTAAAGACGGCAGAAACAAGGTGCAGCAGACGGGACGCTTCAAACAATATTCTTTCTATATTATATTTGAATGTATTGATACTAACTTCTTCCCTCACTTCCTCTTCTCTGACCCGCTTTTGTCTCCTTTTGTCTTTCTCAGCGATCTGAACGGAAACAACCTGACAGTCGTCACCAAGACGGACTTCTCCGGTCTCAAACACCTCAGAGTCCTGTAAGTCTCAGCCACAGTTTCTATATCTTTACAGCTGATTCTCATTCCAGGCGCCGTTTAACAGAAGAGCGCAGGCAAGAAGAAGAAAAAGTTTCTTACTTGATTTGATGCATTTTTAATCTCATTCTATGTGTTTTTCATGTGAAGCACTTGGTGCATGAAAAGATAGATAGATAGATAGATTTTTATTCAGTCATTAATCAGTTTTTTCTTTTCTTTTTCTTATTCGTCAAGTCAAATATATACTGATATTTACCTGGAAAACAAAGAGCTGTAAGCTTCGCTCACAGCTGTCAGGCACATTGTTAACAGGGCAGCAGCTTGTGTTTGTTCTCTCCCGACATTTCTCTGGTAGTTTCAGGTCCCGTAGGAATGTGGGAATCATCGAGAGCCAGAGGGCACCGAATGACGCTTTAGCTCAGCAGTGACACATGAACCACCCAGAGGTGCTTGTTCGGTGTCAGTGTCAGTCACATTTATAACAGGGA
>NW_019451199.1:0-773 GCF_002814215.2 Seriola lalandi dorsalis | reverse complement strand
ACAATGATGTCATCAAGGTAAAGCAGCAGGGACTGACCCTGCTGATCGCCAAACATTCTCTGCATCAGCCGCTGGAAGGTGCTTGGGGCACTACAAAGGCCAAAGGGCATTCGGTTGAACTCAAAAAGACCAAAGGGAGTGCAAAAGGCGGTTTTGTGCCGGTCTTGTTCAGCCATCGGCACCTGATTGTACCCGCTAGCAAGGTCAAGGAAAACCAGCGGGCCCCAGAAAGGGCATCCAAGCTTTCCTCGATGCGAGGCAGCGGGAAAGCATCCTTTCTGGTTTTGCTGTTGAGGAGGCGGTAGTCCACGCACAAGCGCAACCCCCCATCCTTCTTCCTCACTAAGACAATGGGGGACGCATACGGACTACTGCTCTCACGGATGACTTGAGATTCAAGCAGCTGGTTGATATGCGCCTTCACTGCCTCATACTCTGAGGGTGGAATGCGTCGAAACCGTTGACGAACGGGGACGTCATCAAGCAGGGGAATATCATGCGAAATGAGGTTGGTGCACCCCAAATCCCCATCATGAGCTGCAAAGACTGACCTGTACTTGTGCAGCAAAGACCTCACACTAGCCTGCTCCGGCTCAGTTAAGGTAGAGAGATCAAATGACCCTATACTCTCAGGGGCTGCAGGGGTGGCTGCCTGAGACGACACAGTCGCCACAGTTGGCCCCACTTCAGTCACTCCTGCAGGCAAACTGACAACCTGGCCAGAACACAACACACCAAGGCTAGTCCGGGGATGAAGAATGACTTCTGTGGTT
>NW_019451198.1:0-900 GCF_002814215.2 Seriola lalandi dorsalis | reverse complement strand
CCCCCCCCAGCTATTGTGTGTTATTAGGACGACTTCAGCGCTCCCACAGCGAGGGATTTAAAAGCAGGTTCCCACCTCCTGACTCCTGCTGAGCTCTGAATAATGAAAGTGTTTGTGTATATTTGCTCCACAATCACATCAAGAGGCTCTCACAGATGCCAGGGGTGATGTATTTGGTCGTATTTCAGTGTTTTCCTTTTTGTTTTTGACTAAGTGGTCCTTAGTAAGACATACATCAGTCAGAACCAACTGAGGCTGACAAACAGCAGTGTTTTGTCTTTAGTGAATAATTTATGGTCGTACCACCTGTTGTCGCCGGCAGTTTGTCTCTCTGTGCTCAGGATGAATGAGACTCTGGTGCAGGACTCCATAAACCCAAGATGTAAACCACCTTTTCACTAATCCATCCACATCGACCTGAAGTACTAATGAATATGTAAAATTATACAATTTAAGATCTTTGAATTTTACTCTTATCTACTTTAAAAAGCTACAGTGATTTCTTAGGAGAAATAAGTCTGTTGCAAGTAGTATATGTAACTATTTATAGTTTAATGTAATGTTCTTATATTCATCCGGCACTAATCAGTGAATTACATTTTACTTTTGCTCATCAGGTTTTTCCTCTAAAAATATCCAGTAAATTTGAGCACAAACGTGTCCCTGCCCTGAAAATGTCTTTTAGCATCTTCAGCAGGTGGAAGAACTGCGGCCGCTGCTCCCATGACGAGTCCGGTCTGCAGCGGATCCAGTGGCAGGAAGTGACAGATATCCACAAGTTGTCAGGCCCATTGTGGCGGCCGTCGGGCCACAGCAGGGCCTGACGGTGACAGCCGACCCTCACCAGGAGGAATGTCATCCCCCACCTTCAGATAAGCTTTGACAGCTGTAAATTTAGAC
>NW_019451197.1:0-864 GCF_002814215.2 Seriola lalandi dorsalis | reverse complement strand
AAGATGACAGAAAGTCAGAAAGGTGGAGGAGAAAAAGGGGATATTTGAGGTCAAAATGCAGCCTAGGATCAAAAGACAAAAGAAACTGAGAAATGGACAGTGAGGGATGGCTGAAAGGGTGGAGAAAGAAAATGGAAAGATTGATGTCACAGACAAAAGAAACGAGAAAGAACGACAGATAAAAAAAAAAGGAAGGAAGGAAAAAATGGAGAAAACCAAGGAAAAGAGACAGACAGTGTGACGTGTGGATAGAGAGGAGGAGAAGAAGAGAGAGAGGGAGAGGAGACTTAAAAAACATTAAGAGAGGATTTGGATCTGAATGATGTGGGACGTTTCAGGAGGAGAGAAAAGACAGAGGGAGGGGAGATGAAAAGTAGAGGAACATTGAGAGAGGGGAAAAATGGAGGAGGAGAAAGGAGAGGGAAGGAACTGCAGAGAAATCAGCAAAAGGCAAAACACACATAACATCTTTATACTTCTTTTAAACTCTTTAAAATTATCATTAATCTAATTATCTAATTTAAAAGCATGAAAATAAAAATTTTAAATCAAAATAATTAGTGGATATTAACTGATTATTATTCAAACTGACTGAAAAAGTGAAAGTTTTAAATGCTTGGCTAAAATACAAAAGCTTCTCCACAGACGAAGCAGTTCAAAGCATCTGGCTGTGATGTCATAACTGTGAGACGATGCCAAGACACATGCGAACCAAAAAGAGAAGGGCAGTGAACGGACATCCCTCTCAATCTGATTATTGATTATAGGACAAATGATCAAGTTCCCATGTGTCCACACTGCTGCATACCGTGTTTTGCATTGCACATGAACTTGTTCTTCTGCGGTGAAGTCAAACGCACACAC
>NW_019451196.1:0-1035 GCF_002814215.2 Seriola lalandi dorsalis | reverse complement strand
CTGTTCCTCTGTCTGTTCCTCTGTCTGTTCCTCTGTCTGTTCCTCTGTCTGTTCCTCTGACTGTTCCTCTGTCTGTTCCTCTGTCTGTTCCTCTGACTGTTCCTCTGACTGTTCCTCTGTCTGTTCCTCTGTTCCTCTGTTCCTCTGTCTGTTCCTCTGTCTGTTCCTCTGACTGTTCCTCTGTTCCTCTGTTCCTCTCTCTGTTCCTCTGTTCCTCTGTCTGTTCCTCTGTCTGTTCCTCTGACTGTTCCTCTGTTCCTCTGTTCCTCTCTCTGTTCCTCTGTTCCTCTGTCTGTTCCTCTGTCTGTTCCTCTGACTGTTCCTCTGACTGTTCCTCTGTTCCTCTCTCTGTTCCTCTGTTCCTCTGTCTGTTCCTCTGTCTGTTCCTCTGTCTGTTCCTCTGTCTGTTCCTCTGTCTGTTCCTCCGTCTGTTCCTCCGTCTGTTCCTCTGTCTGAGCTCTGAGCTCAGACCACCGGCAGCAGACAGATGCCTGAAATTTTACTCTGGAGGCAGAGCGTCCTACCTGGAGCTATGACTCCTCTCAGAGGTGAAGAGTTCATGACTGTTTGTGAGGAGGAGGAGGGAGGAGGGGGAGGATGGGGAGGAGGGGGGAGGCTTCAGCAGCGGGCTGGACTCCAGATGTTGATGTCGCCTGAGGAAACCTGTGGCTTCTCTCCTCTATTAAGTCTGGACTTCTGTGAACCCTTAATGTTTCTCCTCAGGGGCGGCAGCCAGCAGCTTCAGGTAATTCCATACAGTATGAAAATCAGGAAGTAGATTTCACACATGCTTTGAATATTTCAACTTAATCTGGACTTGGTGTGCACATGTTTCAGTAGCAGTGATGCACCATAAAACATCTCATTCACTTCTCCCTCAACTTGAGAAAACACATGCAACAGGAAGTGTTTCCATGGGACACTAAAAAGTGAGGAACCTGGCTGGGACTTGCTGTTTAATGCCCAAGTTTGACTTTTGAAGTTAAAAGCATTGTTCAACACTCAATATGGGGGTGATATGGAGCACAGCACATT
>NW_019451193.1:0-735 GCF_002814215.2 Seriola lalandi dorsalis | reverse complement strand
TGTGTGTGTGTGTGTGTGTGTGTGTGTGTGTGTGTGTGTGTGTGTGTGTGTGTGTGTTTACAGTGTCTCTCTAAGAGCCGCAGAAGTAGCAGGAACATGAATTGTCCTCCTTTAACTCTGGATGTCGGTGGTTTTGTCTTCGAGACGACACAGAGTAGAAACACGCTTTGAATGTTCATGTTCTCGTGAGATCGACTCTCAGCCGGAGCTCGACGGTCTCTGATGTTTCTTTTAAAGTAAAAGGACCCAACTTAAACGTGTATCTGCTCTTTCACTCACGTGTTGCTCTGTAGACGCTGCTAAACACTCGCCAGTTCACACGCATGGTCATGTGACTGTGCCAGAGCAGGAGTGCAGGGAGCGAGCGGTGAGCGGGGTTGTCATGGTTTCCACATGGACAGGAACAGTTGAAAGTCTGTTACAGCTTTTCTTCCTCCTGAAGGTTGAAACTGAGAGAAATGCCGTCCCACAATTCCTTGCTGCAGCAACATTTAAAACCAAAGCCACAAATATGGATTTATTATCTTTAGATCCAGTCAGGAGTCGTTTATTTAAAGGGGGGTTTATCCTCCATGTTATAAATAAAGTTGGTTCTTCTTCACATCTTTGGCCTCATGGCGTTTTTCCGTCGACTTTTCCCGCCTCTGTTCAGGTGTATAGACGAGATCCACGGGGTTTTATTTTGGCAGAAGTTTGATTTCAGCCGAACAGAACAGAGCGTCGATATCAGCTCGG
>NW_019451192.1:0-831 GCF_002814215.2 Seriola lalandi dorsalis | reverse complement strand
AAAAAAATAAATCTGAAATTTCAATCACAAATCTGAGCTATATACATATATATATTTATATATGAAAATAAAAACTGCATGAATTTTTTAACTCGGACGATGTTTCACCAGAACAGCTTCAGTTAAATATTCACTCCTCACCTACACACTGAGCACACAACAGCAGTATCTGTTAGTTCATTTTACCTTTAATAATAAAAAGAAAACTAAAATAGAAATCTCAAAATAAAAAATACATGGCAAAACAATAGACTCTTAAATGATTATGAGAATAATCATGGTCGCAAATGATGATACAGTATAAGTAATAATAATAATTATAGTCACCATAATAATATTAATAATCAGAAGCATTATAATCGTAATTCTATCTTTTCTGGTGTTTGTCCCACCAGCAGAAATCACCTCCTGTTTTATAGACATTATGGTAAAAGCATCGCACAGGCCGGGGCGTGGCACTTGTCAAAATATTTTCACACTTAGCGAAGTTACCCCACATATGCACGAAGAAATAAGGACAGAATCACAGCTCGTACGATTCACAGCACTGCTTGGAAAAAAAAAACAAAATTAAATTAAATCAGAAATCAAAAACATGCTCTGTGTCGGTTTCTTCTTCTTCTTCTTTGTCCCTTCTGGGTCGCAGCTTCATTGACTGACTGAGTGGAGGAGGGCGGGAATTTGGCAGTTTTTAAGATTTTAAAAAATAAAAGCGGGTTTTGCGTGAAGCTGGTCGACGACCCGATGATGAGCTTCGTAACTTGTCAAAAACATCGATAAACTGTTTTTGAAAAATGGCCGAGCTTTAAAAAAAAAAAAACAAAAAAAAAA
>NW_019451191.1:0-792 GCF_002814215.2 Seriola lalandi dorsalis | reverse complement strand
TGTTGTGTTGTTGTGTTGTTGTGTTGTTGTGTTGTTGTTGTTGTGTTTGTGGGTGTGAGGAGGAAAATTACTTCACAGCCTGTGAACCTGAGACTCGTCTTCATGTGAAACGCTTCATTTAAAAATCTTGTAAATGTTGAACAATAAAAATTCAAAGTGCAGGAGACGCACAAACAGTGAGGCAGATGTGGAACATCTGTTATGACGGATCCTCTGTCACCTCAACACTATTTCTCTTGGTATCAGAGTCAGCTGTGGAAAACAGTCGCTTTGACCACCGGACCTTCAACATGAGGCCTGAGGTGTGAACAAAGCATCGTCTGATCTCTGAGGACAAACCAGCATCAGTCCGACTCTTTCCTGCCTCCTAATACAAGTTCAGTTTGTGGCGTCATGTTTGTTATAATGTGAGGCTTTCTCCATGAGGACAGTGAACGCATCATCAACTAAAATCACATTAACTGAGATCTAAATTCATTTATAACCAAAGTTCAGAGATAAAATCAAACCAGAGCTGTTCTCATCTCTAGATCATTATTTCTGTTAATTGTCTTTGATGACTGTTCGTAGCTTCTTGTTGTTGTTGGTGTTGTTGTCGTCTGTCTTCAGACTGAACATCTGTATATTTGTAGATAATTGTAGGATATTATCCCTGTGTTGTTTTTGTTATTGACAGATTTAATGACATTAAACATGTAAAAGTCAATTAGAGACGGGAGAGGAGAATCAGCAGCAGATAGAAACTCTCTGTGCAACACGTTAGATTCATGATCTGTTTTCAATCTACGTTAA
>NW_019451190.1:0-992 GCF_002814215.2 Seriola lalandi dorsalis | reverse complement strand
ATTATCTGATAAATCTTCTGTGTGATTCATGATTTGACTGGTTGGATAAAGAAATTTTCTTTTGTTCTCAGTTTGTTTCCTTTCAGAAGCAGCAGCTTGTGTGTGTTTCCCCTTCATGTTTGAAATACAGTTATTTGAGAATAAACCTTTGTCAGAGGATTGATGTTTCATGTCTTCTTCATTTCCATGTCTCCTGACCTGATGTCCACGATAGTTCACTTTCTCAACCTCCTACTTCACAGTATATGTAGGAATTAGACTCAATGTCCAGTTTATGAAAACAGCTAAAACTGAGTCAGTCCGATGAACTGAACATATGTTTGTTACTAATGAACGTGATGCTCACACATCAGAAGGTGGCGGTAGTGAACTAAAAAGCTGTTTTCCAAAAAAATCCCCAGAAGATGAAGTGTGTTTTGGTTTTTTGATTCCAACAGAAGAAATCTGAAAAACACACTCATCAGTAACGACACATGGAGCTGAAGCTTCTGTTTAAATGTCGGAGTGAATGACGATCAAATGTTTCTGTTTCATCAGAAAAGTAAAACCGTCGTCGTCTTCTTGACTTTTACAAACATTCAGACTTTGGTGACGCCACATAAATAATTCACTGAACACACATTATCATTGTTATATCAAAAGTGGTGACAGATTTATTCACAGAGAACATAAATATTGAACTGCATCATCAGAGATGATCAGAAGGTTTAATGTGAAAATACACGTCAGTAAGTTTCAGACTGAATACAAAAGTCAGGTGTTAGTAACAGCACAGCACAGTTTTACTAATGTAAACCAAGAGAGAATTAAAACCACTCCAGGAATAAATGTGGTAAAAATAGACTTAAAAAGTATTTAAAAGAAAACAGGTTTTGTAACATTCTAACTAGTAAAAGAAACTTCTTGTGTTATATTTTGACTTTTATAATCAGTATGTTTATTTAAAGTTTTGTTTTTGCTCTGATTGAAATTCAAGAAAAAAATATCAGTTT
>NW_019451189.1:0-814 GCF_002814215.2 Seriola lalandi dorsalis | reverse complement strand
CGATGCGTCAATACGGACGTGACAATATGCAACATATTATAACATATTATATATTCAGACTGTATAACACCTCAGACAAAGGAAGTGGATCATGAGCTAGACTAATTAAACTACTCTTGTTTATTATTTATTAATAACTATTATTATTATTATTGTTATTACTGATGAGTTGCTGGACATCTGAATTTCCCCTAGGGGATAAATAAAGTCTAACTAGTAAAAGCTGATAGCGTGCAGGTTTCTGATAAGCAACTCATCCACACCTTTAAATAACAACAATACACCTTTTGTTCCTGAGAAACACCTTTTTTTTCCAATCAGCTTCCTAAATGAATAAAACAACCGGACGGCTGGTTGTTTTTGAGTCAACGTTATAATCCGTGCAGGACACTGTTCGCAGAAACTTCCGCACTGTTGTCAAGGAAACTGGGTGACTGTTTGGACGTTACCCCAGCGAGTAGACGTCAAAAGAAACAGCTAATTTCAGCTAACTCAGACTAGCTAAAAACTCAAAAGTGTGCGGGGGCTAATTCGCTGCTAACAAACACTGACAGCAGCTAACGACTCACCGACGGGGGCGTCAACAAATCTTCAAAGTCACCTTTTGTAAACTAACACCGGCTGTTAGCTTGTTGTAACGTATCGCCGTGCTCGTGCAGCTAGCTAAGCTAAGCTAAAGTTAACTTCGCGTAAAGTTAGCTTCACTTAGAAAAAAAGTATTGCTCACTTACACCTCACTCTCCTTTAAGTTAGCAGCCGTCTTCCTGCTCATCTACAACGAGAACACAGAGCAAATCCTGTAACTTTAGCAGTG
>NW_019451188.1:0-854 GCF_002814215.2 Seriola lalandi dorsalis | reverse complement strand
GTGTTGACGTACAGTGACAGGACCTTCCTGTTTCACTTCCAGTTGCCAGGGGAAAATGAAGCTGCTGTCTGAGAGAAGCATTGCTGTGGTGTGTTTGTCTGGTCTCCACCCTGCTGCAGCAGCGGTGTGAGGTGACCTGAGCTTTACACTGCAGCCAGGGCACCAATATTACAACCATGATTCTTAACAACCCTTTGAGGCCCACATTAAAGGGATACTTTGGGTTTTTTGATGTGGGGTTGTGTGAGGGTAAATAATCTTTACCCACAGTGGATTCTGTTCAGCACACTCCCAGCACTCCCGAACGGTAGCAGTGGCAGAGCGAAGTGTTGCTGTGGGTGGGGCCACGAGAAAAAAAGTGTTTTAGATATTTTCAAGAATGGCCACCCAAACAATCCAATATCCTTTTAAATGTACGCTTCATGTAGAATATTTTCAGCGGTTTATCTTCCAGTGAAAACAGCACTTTCCTTTGGCACTTCATTTTTCAACCACATAACTACTGTATTCCTACGCATATGTGCACCTACGGAGTGCACTGTATTACGCCACAGCCGCAGGTCAGCTGAGTGAATCATTAAGTGGCGTAACACAGTGTACAGGTGCTGACTGGTTTTGACAGCACCCACTGGAGCCAATAGAAATGTCCGCTTCAGTGACGTGACGCTAGACTAAGCATCAACCTCTGAGGCTGAAAAGTGAAGCCAACACTGAAGAACCAAAACCTGAAGTTCCTCTAATGAACACTAGAGTCTGGCTCCAACAGTGAGTCAGTCCCCATAGACTCCCATGTTAAAATGTCCAACTTTACAGCAATTTGTGGCAGACAAAGGGTTAACCTGAGAATATAAAAC
>NW_019451187.1:0-1038 GCF_002814215.2 Seriola lalandi dorsalis | reverse complement strand
AAATAAATAAAGTAAAATGGAGTTCCCTATTGATTACCAGCTGTGACAGAACGGATGGTATTGTAACAATGGAGTAATATAATAATGACATAGCACTCATGTAATAATGTAACAGTAACGACTGGTTCCTCATGTAATACTGTAATAGTAACGACTGGTTCCTCATGTAATAATGTATCAATAATGTAGTAATGACGGCTGAGTGCTCATGTTTCAGCATGTCAGCATGTTGAGGGGTGTTGCAGCTGCTTTGATCCTGACGCGAGATGGTCTCTAGTTATTACACCTGCCTTGCGTGTGTGTGTTTTTAATCTTTTTCTTTTGAGTCCTTCTTTGTGTGCAATACAAAAACACTGTAGTGCCCCTGTAATTTTGGGATTACTGACAAAAACATAGCATGTACCACATGCCACAGTGATCCAGAGTCTCCATGTTTAAGTTCTGCTACACTCCAGAGAGGTGTGTGATGTGATTTTTTTTTATTATTTCTGCGACAAGTTCGTTATTAAGTTTATAACATACAAACATACAGATGTTTATGGAGACACTTCTAGAGCAAAGCTCCTGTTTAATTATCAGCATGCAAAACTTTATTTTGGTCTGCAGTTTCACTTTCATCATTTTGATCCCGTTAAAAACTATCACAGATTTTGTGCTGAATGTACAAAGAGTGTATACACACACTGGCACACAGCTAAATAAAATATAAAATGCACTTCTGCATCAGTGTTGTAGCTTGATGGTGAATTTTTCTTTCTTCCTTTTTTCAAGTAAGTAGAGGAACCATGCCACATCGAGATTATTTCTAGCAACAGGGATTTCCAAGGGACTACTTTATCTACTTTACTTTCAGCTGGACTCAAGAAAAATGATTTCTGTTAAACTGTAGCTGTTAATCTGTAGGAGGCCGCTGCTCTTCACCCTGTCCGACATCATTCTTGCCAGAATATACAAGCAAACACGAGCCTTGCTGTTCCCTAAATCTCTACAACTCTCACAGAGTCTCCAAGTAGAACGTTATCGTGAGCACTAATGGAC
>NW_019451186.1:0-881 GCF_002814215.2 Seriola lalandi dorsalis | reverse complement strand
ACTGAAAGTGAGGAGGAGATCAGCAGGAGATGATAAAGGTTCCGTGCTGAATAAGTCATTAGAGGAGCATTAACACTAAATGCACATAAAGCACTGGCTCTCTGGATGACCTACTCAGAATGCGGGCGAAGCCAAAGTCGCAGAGCTTTATGACTCCGGTTTTGGTCAGGAGGATGTTCTCTGGCTTTACATCACGGTGGATGCACTGCAACATAAAGGCTTAGGGATCAGGGATTTAGGCAACATGATACACAGACTCTTAGTGACACAGAAAGAGGCTTATATTAACGCTGACTAGAATAGGAATTAATGTGGAAGAACAATAGCAACTATACACATTTTCATATTGAAACCTGGGCTCCTGATGGACAGCTTCAGTCACTTCTCAGAAGTTTTCCAAGCTAATATTTTGTTTTGTCTATATTTCAAGCAAGGAGCCACAGTGAGCAAGTTAACTACCCACACAGAAATGTAATGTATGATATATATGTCCCTATAAGGGGATATGTTATTATATGTACATATATTACAAATATGATGAATTTCTATATGGTGTAACATGTTGTGACCATATATGTTAACAATATATATTTAATTCATATAGGCAAGTTTATTAAAACAACATGTATATAAAAATTCTATATGTTTATATATATTTTTCTTATTAATTCTCATTCATTTTAAACATGCCTATGTTCCCATTCTGGCCTGAAGGTGGTCTGAGACTTTTGGACCTTTCTGTATATAATATCAACATACACTCTACACTAAAATAAGATTGCTCTTGCAAACAGTATTACCATGATATAATAATGATTAATAGTAATTTCATTGATTCAGGTTAAAAGTGCTCAGGTAGTTAGATTCTATTATAAAACAAT
>NW_019451185.1:0-822 GCF_002814215.2 Seriola lalandi dorsalis | reverse complement strand
ACTATACTATACTATACTATACTATACTATACTATATTATACTATACTATACTATACTATACTGTACTACACTGATATGTGGCCAAATGACAGCATAATATACAGGAAACCCTAAAGACCCTCTCCCTCCTTCAGATTTCTCGGAGCCGATCCAGGAATTTGAGGCCGGTGTCTGTCTCAATGGGACCCCCCCCACCTCCCAAAGCTCTGCCTCCCAAAGCAGTGACTGACAGCACCTTTCTGGAGAAACTTCATGCTGTGGAGGAGGAGCTGGCGGTGTGTATGGAGCCCTTCCAGGTAAGAAACACTTGAAAACACACTGTTAGTTAATACAGAACAGATTCAAACATCACAGTAGGTATGAGGAGTTCAGAGAGACGTCGCTGATTAAATATATTTCTAGTCAAAAGAAACACATGACAGTTAGTTTACTGGCTTACACACAATATACTAAATGTATCTTGTGTTTAGAATACATGAAGACATTAAATAGGACTAAAACCTTTCATGTTTTCTTTTCTAATGTCTTGGGGTAGTGGTGCACTTCAGCCTCTTGTGGCCAAAATGAGTATTACAACAACAAACAACTTGGCTTTAAGGACTTTTTCACATATCGTCACCTTCCTAAAATAATGGCCTAAGTCATTTTTTGACAAAAATGTTTTTTTTGCCTAAATCACCCCCTCATGATGCTGGCCACCTCTGGTAAAATCGCCTGAATCCTCAGTTGAGGGGAACATGCAATTCTACCCCTGTTGTATAATGGCCTATGTCAAAAGTGTGACTCTTTTGTTGAGTTTTTTGTGTTTCCTGAAAAACCTG
>NW_019451184.1:0-845 GCF_002814215.2 Seriola lalandi dorsalis | reverse complement strand
GTGTGTGTGTGTGTGTGTGTGTGTGTGTGTGTGTGTGCTCTCATATTTACTCACACTCAGGACAGACACACAGCACAAGGGAAAGCTTCAAGTCAAAGAATTAAAGCTCCACACGTTTTACACTATTTTACACAAAGAGAATAAACTTCCTGGTTTATAGAAACACTGGAGAAAGTTTCACACTTCAGTCATAAAATACACAATTACTTCCACACACAAGCTCATCTGCTTCACTTGGAAACTACACTGTCCGTATAATTGTATTATAAATTTGATTATTTAGATCGGGAAAAAAAAAAAAAAAAAATATTTTGCCTTTGTTTTCTCTTAGATTCTTATTTAGTTCTTTAATATTTTATTTAGGTTTTCAGATTGATTTTGTAATGTTATTCGGTTTAGTGTGACTTAGTGTGTTAAGTTTGGTCTGTGTTTAATGTTTTGTGTGCTGTGTCTTTATGTCATGTCTGTGTCCATTTACTTTTGGCCACACTCTTCACCGCGGTCTGTGAAGCTCTTTGCTCTGACCGGGTTTCTCTCGGTGAAAGGATCCTCTGAACTCTCAGATGGATCATCTATATTTCAGTCTGTGTGCAGGAGACTTCCTCCTCTGTGGATTCAGCTCCTGAATCCAGAGACTCAAAAACCTGCGTCTGAACTCGAGCGGCTGCCGAGGTGTGTAACGACACTCGGAGCCTCAGGAGACCGAGGACGAAACGTCGGGGTCGACTTCCGGACTCTGACGCAGAGAAGCAGCAGAAACCTTCTGAACACTCACACAACTATTTTCTATTTGTTTCTCAATCTTTTTATTGAGATTATTTGTGTTTTAATACACATTTTATTTT
>NW_019451183.1:0-757 GCF_002814215.2 Seriola lalandi dorsalis | reverse complement strand
ACAAAAGCACAATAACAACTAAAGTGGGGCCTGCATTACGTCTGGCCCTGCCTTCTAGAGGAGCTTTATGTCATATTTTAGTTTTATTTTAATTTACATTGCTTTCATATGGGACATTTGCCTAAATTAAGTTCTGTTAAATCAAATTACCTTTGACACATAAAAACCCTGAGGCCTGGTTGTATTATGCCAGCCTCTGGTAGGGGGTTTAATTTGGGTCATTGGGCATATAAACTGAAGCATATACAAACTGGGTAGGGGGCTCAAATTGGGCCCTAATCTTTGCCCCAGGGCCCCAAACAGATTAATCCTGCAGTGTACACATTAGAACAATTAGCCACAGTTTTAATGATATTTTATACCTCTTCTTTTACTTGTATTTTGCAAGGGGGAAATTCAGTTTAATATAACATTCACAGAATTAATTGTTATTTGATTCAGGCCACTGAGGTTCAGTTCAATATTAAAACTTCTATAACTGTATTACTCCAATTATAATTGATGCAGGATATACCTTAACAAGGCCACAGTGTAAGATAAGAAAAAGTTGAGTATTGATAATACAAAGAAAACTGTGTACTAACGGTCCCTGGAAGAAGTGAGGCAGGGCTATGAGGAAAGACCCAGCAGCCATGATCAAGCAGCCAATACCAATCAGCCTGGGACGATGGAGCTTTGCACCAAAGTAGCTCACAAAGGCTATTACCAAGAGGTTTCCTGGGAAGCAGAAAGATGAAAAATGACTGAATGAATGAAT
>NW_019451182.1:0-727 GCF_002814215.2 Seriola lalandi dorsalis | reverse complement strand
TTGGATCAGATCTGATCCAATTTGGATATTAGGAATTCACCATCATGTCTTCATAGGACAAATAACTCCACAGTTCTGGCTCTGAATCACAGTGAGCTCTGTGTTTGTACTGTCATGTACTGTCTTTTTTCTTGTAATGCTAACATTAGGGTTCATTCCTTTCATGCTTGTTTGTTAACCGTTCTACTTGTATCTCATTATTTCTTGTGTTTCATGGCCATTGTTTGCCGTTTTTTATACTTATGGGCGTCCCATGGCAAGTCCATGTGTAATGTCACAACACTATGAACTACAACAACTATGCAGACTTACTGAAAGTGTGCATAAAGGGCTCAAAGTGTCTGCTTATCACTGTGAGCTTGTTAGCATGACGATGTTAGCAATTAGCCGCTAGCATGGCTGCAAAGACTCTGTATAAAGAAGCTAATGCTAATCTGTCTCCTCAGTCTCATGCTCGCTCTCCTTAAGCTGCACATTGTATTCAGGCACTGTCCTTCCTTTAAACACACCCCCCCCACACACACACACACACACCATGCGGCTGGGAAACCCTTCTGATGTGAACCCAGAGCGATGTGAGAGGCTTCTAGAGGCAGGACGACAAACAAACACATCTTCCCTCCTTCACCATCATTGTCTCCACTTCAGTCAAATACAAACAGGCATGTACAAGTACACATGAGGACACACACACACAGAAATCCATCTCAAGACCACTTAGCAAACC
>NW_019451181.1:0-845 GCF_002814215.2 Seriola lalandi dorsalis | reverse complement strand
GTGTACTAGGCTTGGAAACTGTTCGGTAGTTTTAATATTTATTTATTTGAAGGATAAAACTGTCAGATAAATCTAGGCCTAGTGAAGAAAAAAAAAAAGACATTGGAGAGTATAGAGAAGGAGTGGTAACGATCTAATTGCCAATTAACATTCTTCCATGTTGTTATATTAGGCATTGATTTATTTTTTGCTGCTACACGTCTTCTATCCAAATGGACAGTTTTCTCTGGGCTACAGTACTGAAATATAACGCTATAGATATGTATTTTTAAAAGATCGCAAAATAAAAACTATCAACACAGGAATAATAAAGCAATTTTAATCAACGGACTACACAGCTGCATCTGGAGACAGTGCACACTCTCATGCCAAGAGTCGCTGTTGCTGTTCACTCTGATATTTATTGACAGTTATTTTTTGTTTATTGTTTATTGGTGTTTGCATTTTACAATTGTTCATCCTTTTATGCCATACTATGACCCTTTTATGATATTTTATGCCTTAATATAATGTGATGTTTTTTTGACGTTTTATGCCATAGTATGCTATGATGTTTTTTGGCATTTTTATGCCATACTATATTATGTCCTTTTATTCCTTACCATACTAGGACCTTTTTGTGACCTTTTATGCCTTAATATAAGACAATGTTTTTTTGACGTTTTATGCCATACTATACTATGACGTTTTTTGAGATTTTAATGCCATACTATACTATGACGTTTTTTGACATTTGAAATTTTCATGGCTTACTATACAATGTCATTTAATTCCTTACCATAATATGACCTTTTTATGACCTTTCATGCCTTAATATAATATGATGTTTTTTTGACCTTTTATGC
>NW_019451180.1:0-758 GCF_002814215.2 Seriola lalandi dorsalis | reverse complement strand
AAGTTACTCTGACTCAAAATATATGAGTTGTAACAGCTTGATTTGAATTTAACTACACTGAGATCCATTAAGTTCTCACAACTTCAAAAAAAGTAGAGCTCACTTAAATCCAATAATTTCACACTACTTCACACAATTAAGTTCGTTTACTTAATTTTCCCAAGGTAATCGGTTTCCTAAATTTGTTTAAGTAAACTCAACTTGTTAGAATTTACAGTGTGGAGAAAGCCTTTGTCTGGTAAGTCAATGCTTCCAACTGTAGGATAAGATGTCTTATTGCAAAATACAGACAAGGGGTTGATGGACCTGTCACCTTTCTTTCTAAGAGGTTTAGTAATTGTCTGCTTCTCTAACTAAGTTCAGTTATTGATGAAGAACGACTTGTTGGAACCAAAAGGAAACAGACCAGAAGACAGTCAGACCGAGACAGTCAGTCAATAGACACCAGGATTATGCGACCCAATCCCAAATTCACTCAAATAGGACAGATCCTATCGCAAAGACAGAACACCAACTGCAGCAGTAACATGATGCGCCATCAATTAACAAGCAGCAGCAGGCAAAAGGATTTGCAATACATTTCATCTTAGAAAAGTCATCCAGGCCATCTTTGCACAAATAGTACTATTTGTGCAAAGATGGCCTGGATGAATTTTGTGTTATTCATGTAATATTCACAAGTGAAGTATCCAAAAACCTGGCTTTATGTGACTATCTACTATTTTTTATTGTAATATACACAAACAAAATTTTTTTTT
>NW_019451179.1:0-863 GCF_002814215.2 Seriola lalandi dorsalis | reverse complement strand
AGGTGGAGAGACAACCTCCCTAGCCAAATCCCTTCTTTGGCCATGACATAGCACCTCCGTCCAGAGCAGCTGGGATGGTTTAGGAGTGGAGCTGTGGATCAGTATCATGAGTCTAGTTCCCGTGGTGACCACCGAGTCAACTGGTGGTGTTGGTGTGGGAATGCTGGCCGCAGAACAATCATAGCTGGGAGATGTGTTTAGCCTGTTACTTTTGTTGAAGCTCTGATTTCAGGCGATTAAGATCCTCCTTCAACTGTGAGTACTGAAGTTTGCAGTCCCTACACACAGCCAATCACACATCAGTAGTCCTCAGACGCTGTTCAGGGAGCGATTGCAGGCCGAACTGCCTCACGTGCAAGAATCATTGGTAATTTAAAATCCAGCCATCTGATGAGAGAAATCAGTCAACCAGTTAAAAGATACAATTAAAAACACCCAAGGTTCAAAGCGTGCAGCATAAGAACGTGGCTTAAAATTGGGTATAATTCAATATTTCTGACAGCTCTACTGGCATTTCTGGCAGAGAACAGCAACGTTGGCAATGCTCAGTGGAAGAGGATATGTTCTGGTAGAGACACGGGTTTGTGTCTGGTAGAGACACAGGTGAGATACAGGTCAGAAGCTTCAGATAATATTCATATCAAACATCTGAATTTAATCACAGTGACTTTGAACGTGGCATGATTGTTGGTACCAGACAGGCTGGTTTGAATATTTTCTGAAACTGCTGGTCTCCTTGGATTTTCACACAGAAAAGTTTCTAGAGTGTTTATTCAGAATGGTGTGAAAAACAAAAAACATCTATGTGCATCTCTTTATGGCCACAATTTACCATCTTCTAATGGTTCCAGCATGATAATGCA
>NW_019451178.1:0-861 GCF_002814215.2 Seriola lalandi dorsalis | reverse complement strand
TAAAACCAGCCGTCAGGACTTCTGGAACTTTGTGATGTCACAAAAAGTCCCCGCTCTCAGCCATTCCCCAAGCCCCGCCCACCTGGACCCACCATCCAAACCTTGCAGGATTTGGTTTCTCTGAGAGTTTTACCTGAAATCTGCAATATTTTTATCGGATCACTCAGAAAACAGTCAGCCAAACAAAAGAGAGGCTCAGAGCCTCCTCTCTTCTGATTGGTTCATGAGATCATATCTCCCCTGCACTGGTTACTAGTAAAATGAAGACACGGTACCAGCTTACAGCTTCAACCTCCACAGTCTGATCAGTTACTTAAAGTTAAATCTGTCCATCCTGGAGGAGGGATTCCTCCTCTCTTCCTTTTGTTGGGGGTTCTTATTCTTCCCACACTCATTTTTTTTTCTCTTTTTCTGTTTCATTATGTTTAGAGGAGTTTCTCCTGGTCTTAAATATTGGGTCTAAAGATAG
This sequence comes from Seriola lalandi dorsalis, assembly GCF_002814215.2. Taxonomy (NCBI): domain Eukaryota; kingdom Metazoa; phylum Chordata; class Actinopteri; order Carangiformes; family Carangidae; genus Seriola; species Seriola lalandi. The sequence goes on along the minus strand of NW_019451178.1, from coordinate 392 downwards.
AGGATGCTGTAAGTCATGTAAAGACAATGTAAAGCCTGCTGAGGCAAATTTTGGATTTTGAGCTATATATAGCAGTTAACTTCAGTTTGATTTCAAACATTTTTTTACCTGTTTTCTTTAAAGAGAAAGAAAGTATATGTGGTTAGAAAATCTTGTTATTTGTCTGGTTGAGCCGCATATTACCCTGCTCCTCTCATACCTGCTCCATATCTCCCAGTGTGATGGGCTGCGTCTGGTAGCGAGCGCTGGACCTGCGCTGGCGCGTGTCCCCTCTGGTGCGGGTAACCCTGGTCGGAGGCTGAGCCAGCCGGTTGAACAGTGCCATCTTTTCTGCCAGGCTGAGGGTGCAGAGGTCGGGCTCCTCCTGACCCTGACCCTGAGCCTGACTCTGA
>NW_019451177.1:0-947 GCF_002814215.2 Seriola lalandi dorsalis | reverse complement strand
GCAATTCCATGTAAAACCATAATTGGCTGTTTTTACATTTTTATGTATGTACTTATTAAACAGACAAGATACGGCATGTTAATGTGTTAGCTTTGGAGGTGAACCTTAGAGAGAACCCTCTTGGCTAAGTTAACTGCTAAATGACCGTCACACTAAAGTCCAATGAGACATCGTCAAATTGATCCCACATCTATTTCTATTAAATTGCTAGCATCTTGTTGAACCCGTAAATGTTTAGTATTATTAATATTTTTTTGAATATTGTTTTCTATTCCTTAACTAATCAATTATTCAACTATGTATTTTTCCAGCACAAATTAAGGTCAGACTTTTCCCTTTCTGCCATCTGATGTGTATCTTTGTGTTTCTGGTTTATGCCTCCAGTGCCAGCAGATGCTCACATTATGCCTGAGTGTAGACAGGCAGGCAACTGTGCACATATGTGTGCGGAGCATGCGAACAATGCCACCAGTTGCTGTGGGTGGAAGCTCCCTGGTCGTCTGCCAGCATGTGGGGAGGGAGGGAGGGAGTGACCACGGCACAATGGAGGGTGTGCGCTGACTCCGGGGGAGGGAAGCACGGGGGAGGAGGTGGAGGTGGTGGAGGAGGAGGAGGTGGCGAGGCCAGGGGGTGGTAAGTAGAGATAAAGCCAGACAGATGGGGCAGACAATGAGGCATAGACACCCACCCTGCATGTCAACAACAACCCCCGGCCTCCTTCAAACTTTAGCTATTCCTTTATTTCTCTCCATGTGACAAAGTTTCTTTATATTCTCACTGTTGTGCCAAGTTTTTGTCTATTTTACTTCTTTTCCCAACTTAAGGTCAATTGATAACCCATAAAACTTTGCAGTTAGTTCAGTTTTTTGCCACATTTTGTTCACATTCTCCAAACAAATGAAACTGTCTTCGTCCTTCTGTTTGTTCACCAACCCTCGTCCTTTTCC
>NW_019451176.1:0-730 GCF_002814215.2 Seriola lalandi dorsalis | reverse complement strand
CATATCCACAGTGAAAGCAAACACGGGCTGACTGAAGTGTTTCAATTGAAAGACAGCGTGTGTGTGTGTGTGTTTGCATGTGTGTGTGTGTGTGTGTGTGTGTGTGTGTGTGTGTGTGTGTTCTGGCATTATGACAAGACTTTAATGGCAGGAACCTCAGAGGAATTATAAGTTCATCAACCGGTGTTTAGAACAGTCCAATAATCTGCCAAGTAAATCCAGTGAGCTCACTGTCAAGTCAGTCACTGTGAGTTCCATTTTGAAGAGGCCCATTAAGATAAGCCAGCTGGAATCCTGGGTACTGTATGCTAATGTTCCTGGGCAGAGGTCGAAACCTAAGAGGGACAAAGAGAACGCGTGTATAATCCATTATTGCATGTGATTGGACATAAATGTCACTTTCTTCTTCCATACGGAATCTGAAGTTAAATTGACTTTGTCTAAATGTATATATGTTACAATGACACGCACGTTGCTTCACACTCAAGCACATACGCTACACACATGTACTGCATTTCTGCACAGATGTCCAGTGGTGATATCAGTGCTTCTTCTCCTACACAGCCAATGGTAAATTCTCCTGTAAGCTATATTTTATTGTCAGCTCCTATTTATGCTAAGGCCAAGGGACAAACACGCCCTTTGCAGTCAAAACAAAAGAGCCCCTCGAGCCGCCTGGTGCATACTAAAAAGGAAAAACCTCTGCTATGAATTAAGGAGTGATCAGAAA
>NW_019451175.1:0-823 GCF_002814215.2 Seriola lalandi dorsalis | reverse complement strand
AGGTAGGGGAGATTGTGACCATATTTGCTGTAACTCAGCTGGTTGGCAGAGGCAAACAACCACGAGGCGGTAATTCTAGTTTATTTCATCCTGACTTTCCCTCCTGTATCTGCCCCTCTCCTGACAGTGTACATGGAGGGCTTCGCCATCGCTGCATCAAACCTGCCAGGCAACATCTTCACCATCCTGAGGATGGACAGCACAGGGGGAAAGGCTCTTCTGTGTGAGTCTGTTGTTTATAAAATGATTTATTTCATGGTTTAATTTGAAAAACTTTGAAAAACCTTCACTCCTTCTTCTTACTTGTAAGAAAAACTTCTGAGCACACTTCACTGTCACAGGAGAGGTCATGCAGCCACAACATGAATCGTTGCCCTTGATGTCTGATCTTAACCCTCTCCATCTTTTCTTCGTGTCTCCAGCCTTCAGCCTGGTGCTGTCCGGTCTGAGCGTCTTCTTCATCTATGTGGTCCAAACCAAAACCCAGAGTCTGGTCCTCTCCTGTGTCTTCAGCGGTGTGTCCGTGATCGCCTGGAACTCCCTGGATGTGTTGGGAACAGAGCTCTACCCAACGCAGCTGCGGTACCTCTTCTTAAAACTTAAACTTAAAAGAACAACAAGGTTCAGAAGAGCAGCTTAAATGTACCTGTGCAGCTTCTGACCAAGAAGAAGACTGCAAGTAAACAGGGATGTAAAGAATGTGGTTTCAGACCTCAAAAGAGAAAATCATCTTTGTTTCGTGATGCATTAAACATGTTTGTCAGACCTTCAGATTTCACACAGGGTTTTGATGAGTGACAGTGACTTTAAGAGAAAACCCTGC
>NW_019451174.1:0-894 GCF_002814215.2 Seriola lalandi dorsalis | reverse complement strand
TGATTTATTCAGTTCAGTATTCGCACATGAACACACACACTTTTTGAACAGACACACTCCAGACTCTCAGTGGCACAGATGAGTTTGACCTTGTTACTGTGAGAGAACGACACAGGGCCAATCCTGGCACCCGCTCTGTCAGCTGCTGCTGTTATAGACAGGAAGCAGGAAGTAGTCATGCCCTCTACTTCCTCTGGATGTCTGGACAGAAATATCTTGTTTCCTTCGTTCCCACTTCTTTTGTTCTCACTCTCGTTTGTTTGAGTGTCCGTGTCAATGATCGAGTTCAATCTCTTTTATTTCTTTCAGTTAAGTTCATTCATGTCTTCATCATCTCCACAAAACCCTCAAATTCTGCACCACATCTTTACACCCAGAAGTTTCTGATGTTTCACAGAACCCGATGAAACTTGTTCTGAAACATCAGAGTTTCACTTTGGCTGAAATCCAAGTATCAGAGATACAAGTTCTCTACAGCACACTGAGGAACCCTAACCCTATCTGATACAGCTCATTACACAAACATATGGGATCAATAATCCTTAAACCATTGTGGTTCAATACCCTGAAAATCAACTTGCGTGTGTGTGAGTGACTGATGTTTTTTTGTATGGAAGTTTAAGTTGAAGAGTAAACTTGTTTTATTTTATCATCTGCAGCTGAATCGAGAACTTGAGGAGACGGATTCACAAAGTGCAGAGACACTTTAATTCACATGGACATCGCAGAAAATGTAACATACACTGTATTATGCCTTTGCACACATGTCCTAATCATCTTTAATCTGTGTGTTAATCTGTGTTTTACAGACGGAGTGTTCCAACTTTGTTCGCCTCCTGCAGCCCTACAACCGCACCCACCTGCTGGCCTGCGGCACAGGTGCCTTCCAGCCCA
>NW_019451173.1:0-1017 GCF_002814215.2 Seriola lalandi dorsalis | reverse complement strand
CTCTCTTGGCCTGACTGTCCATTGGGATCTTCTGACTGTCTCTGTCTCTACTTGATGTCCATACTCCACAGCGACATCCTCAAGAGCTTCATCCTGTGCCTGTAGTGCATTCTCACCCTGGACCTTGGTGTCTATGTCCTCTCTAACAGTGGTGTGAAAATCACAGGCCTGGCCCTTAACCTTTGCTCATTCTGAGAATGATGCTCTGTTGGATCTGCTGGTAAGTGTACTCCTCATCAGAGCTGGGTTAGGGTTAGGGTTAAACTGGACCATCATCAACTCTCTCCACAACACGGTGCACTACTTGCTCCCATTAAGTCCTCAGTCTACCAGGTCTGCCTCTCTCTGACAGGTTTTTCACCTGGCTGAAGAACAACACCCCTGACGGCTCTGTCATACTGTCTCTGTTTTTATCTCAGGATCTACTAGAATGCATATATGGATGCACATTTCTTCATGACTACACAATACAACTGTATAGAAGATGAGGGTTAAAGATGCAGAGGCATAGGTCAGCTGGAGAAGGTGAAGCAGCAGTCAAAGCTCAGCTCTGACATGATCATCTCACATGATCATCCTAGGCACAGTGTGAGCAAAGGCTGAATTCGTCTATATTGGGTGTTCTTACTGTTGGCACTGAGAATTTCAAACACATAAGTGGAAGAAGACGAAACATACTGTAAATACTACCTTTGTGTCAAAGCATGAGTGTCCTGAGCAAACAGATTCCAGACCACACAGTGAATGGCTGTTGCTATCAGAGATGGGAATAAGTTCATTGATATTAGCATTTAAATGTCATTTAACAGAGTCACAGAAAAAAGAGGGAGAGGAGGAGAGAGAGGAAGCATGGATATGGAGTGAAAGAGAGAGGTGAGACTGAAACCTACATTTTATCTGATGATTGTTCAGTGTAATTCTGTTGGTTATCAGCCTGTGTATGAACTACCAGGATGCTGTGATAATCAGAGACAGGTGTTGTACTTGTACACCAGATATTCTATGCATTGAGTCTAT
>NW_019451172.1:0-1512 GCF_002814215.2 Seriola lalandi dorsalis | reverse complement strand
TTTATGGCTTACTATACTATGACTTATGATTTTTTATACTTTACCATACTATGACGTTTTTTAGATGTTTTCATGCCTTACCATACTATGACTTTTTTATGACTTTTTTTGCCTTGCTATACTATGACTTATTCATGACTTTTTTTTGCCTTACTATGATGTTGTTATTTCTTAGTATAGTATGACTTTTTATGCCTTACTATACTATGACTTTTTTATGACTTTTTAAGCCTTACTATAATGGTTTTATGCCTTACTATACTATGACTTTTTATGCCTTGCAATATTATGACTTTTTTATGACTTTTTATGCCTTTACTATACTATGAAGTTTTTATGCCATACTATACTGCATAATTTTAGACTTTTTATACCTTGATATACTATGACTTTTATTTGACTTTTTATGCCTTACTATACTATGAATCTTTTATGACTCTTCTATGCCTTACTGTACTATGCTTTTTATGACTTTTTATGCCTTGATATACTAAGACTTTTTAATGACTTTTTATGCCTTACTATACTATGACTTTTTATGACTTACTATACTATGACATTTTCATGACTTTTTATGCCTTACTATACTATGAATTTTTATGCCTTACTATATACTATGACTTTTTATGCCTTACTATACTATGACTTTTTAATGACCTTTTATGCCTTACTATACTATGACTTTTTATGACTTACTATACTATGACATTTTTATGACTTTTTATGCCTTACTATACTATGACTTTTTATGCCTTACAATACTATGACTTTTTTTTATGACTTTTTATGCCTTACTATACTATGACTTTTTATGCCTTACAATACTATGACTTTTTTTTATGGCTATTTATGCCTTACTATACTATGACTTTTTATGCCTTACAATACTATGACTTTTTTTATGACTTTTTATGCCTTACTATACTATGCTTTTTATGACTTTTTATGCCTTGATGTATTATGACTTTTTAATGACTTTTTATGCCTTACTAGATTATGAAGTTTTTATGCCTTACTATACTATACTATGACCTTTTTTATTACTTTTATGCCTTACAATGATATCACATTTTAATTCTTTAATGTATTATGAAGTTTTCATGTCTTACTATGCTATGAGATTTTTATGACTTTTTATGCCTTACTATACTATGACTTTTTATGCCTTACAATACTATGACTTTTTTATGACTTTTTATGCCTTACTATACTATTTTTTAATGACTTAATATGCTATGAAGTTTTCATGTCTTACTGTACTGTGACACTTTTATGACTTTTTATGCCTAACTATACTATGAAGTTTTTATAATAATAATATATTATGACTTATTTGTGAGTTTTTATTCCTTATATATATATATAAAAATGTCATGGTATAGTTCGTTATTGAAAGTCATAAAATAGTCATAGTATAGTAAGGCACAAAAACGTCATAGTATATTTTGTTATAAAAAGTCATACAAAAGTCATAGTATAGTAAGGCACAAAAAGTCATAGTATATCAAGGCA
>NW_019451171.1:0-824 GCF_002814215.2 Seriola lalandi dorsalis | reverse complement strand
AGTGTGACCTCAGAGGAGCACTTTGACTGATGCAGCTTCCTTCCACTGACTGTCAGCAGACGACAGTATGATTCCACCGTTCAGAGTGTACAGCAGAGATTCTGATGATGTTGTAGTTTTCTGACAGTCGTGCTGAAACACTGTCCCACAGGTCAAAGTCAAAATTCAGAAAACAGAAACACATTTTTGGGTCTAAGCTTCACGTGTCGAGGCAAACAACACAAACAACACACCAAGTTATCCATGTTATACATGCTAAATAATTTATGCTAAAGGCTGAATAAAGATCTTTTTGAATTTTACCTGGTCTAATAGTCCAAACCACAGCTGTTAAGAAATCAACTGTATCTCGTCATAACTTGTACTTGATAGCTGTGAGGGTTATAAAACAGTAATGTCAACCTTCTGCTGAAAGTCTCGGTCCAGTCCAGAGCTAGGACAAGTTTTGGTCTTGGTTCAGCTTTCAGCTAGCACCTGGAGCCAGACCCATTCCAGACTTCACGTTACCTCAGGTGTGTGCTGAAGTATCCAGGCTTCTTCCCTCCATCCTCTACTGACGACCAGACATCATTTAATTCAAATGTTATTTCTGGAAATATTTTGACCGTTGCACAGTTTGTTACAATCTAAGATAGATCTTTATAACGCTAATTAATGGTCAATAAAACACCTGTAAAGTGGAGTGATACATGTAGTTAAAAGTTCCAGTGCTGTTATACTCTATATCAGCACTTATGAAATGCCTCTCGTCCAATCAAAATACTTGGTCAGAACTAACTGTTGTATTTACTAATGTGATTGTAGTAACTAATCAATAACTTTGA
>NW_019451170.1:0-805 GCF_002814215.2 Seriola lalandi dorsalis | reverse complement strand
AATAGATAGCTGGTTAGAAACAGGATGATAGACTCTTTCTTGTCTTACAAAAAGAAAAACTGAGCTTCCTCTTTTTTTAAGTTCAGTCCTGAATGTTAGATTGTTATCATTAAAATAAAAAGTGCTCTGAGAACTTATTGTTATGCTGTCATATTGTTATGGGGCCGCCAATATTTTTGAAATTTTCAGGTGGGTCATGAGTTCGAAAAGATTGGGAGCCACTGGTTTAGAATGCTTTAATGATCGGTTTAATAATGTAGTAAATGGTCTTCAGTTCACCAGTGGTCTGAACTCACACACTTCGTCTGTTCTTCCAAAGTTATCTAACTACTGGGTTTCCTCAGACATTTACAGCTACTTTATGTGTTTAAAACCAAAATCTGCTTAACCAGAGCTCACCATGAGAGTGCGTGCAGACTGCTGTCTCACTCTCTATAATAATTTAATTACTGGTAATTAAAGAGTGTTTTGACACGTACACATGCCGTACCTGCCTGGAAACAGTCCCCTCATAATCTCCAGTATGCATTGATGTATGGCCCTAGCAACCCCTGGCATCTTGTAGCTATATTAGATCCTTTAGTTAACCCTCCGGTCGTGTTCACCTCCCACCCCTTACTTTAGTGTTCCCGGTCAAAATTGACCGGTCTGTTTTAACTGCTCTTAAATTAGCACAAAAACCATTTTTCACCACCAAATTTTTATTCAACATTCTTTAGCTGTGAACAATGTCTCAAAGTAGTGTTTAACATGAATTTATAGAATTAGACATAAAATAACTGCAGTGAAAATACAAATAGGCACT
>NW_019451169.1:0-758 GCF_002814215.2 Seriola lalandi dorsalis | reverse complement strand
AATTCATTTGGAGTCTTTGGAGCCACCTAATAAAGGCAATCCGAACATTTATTCTACTTTTAGCTCTACATCTAGCTCACTAGAAAATATCTGCCTAAATACTCCACAGCGTTCAGCAGTCTGTCCTTTGGTGTAGCTCAGGAAGCGTGTAGTGGGTTTTTGGAGCGTTTTTGCTGACAACAGCGCCCTGAAATGATTCTGATGAGAGCAGTGACAGTGAACCAAACCGGTAAAGTTGTGTGTCGTGAAGCAAAAACACTGAAACACTAAAGCATAGAGCTGAGGGGAACTGCAGAATGAGGTGACAATTTTGTCTGTTCGTCACTATATATATTTATTGATTATAGCTACTTTAAAGATCATGGCTGGGATCATTTGTCGTCTCTGCTGTGATGTTGCAAGAAAGTTTCTAAAGATTAAGCACATTTCTCATAAAATACGTTTCCCTCTGTTTCACAGAGTACATTTTTGTATTCTCTAAATGCAATGAGACCAATTCTTCTCAGATTTATAGTCAATGCATTATTGAAAACTGATATGACAGTGATTTACTGATGCTACATGTAGAAAAAAACGTGTAAAGTGAAGAGTACCTTGGCTCAGGCTCCACTTTTTAGAGAGCATTCTCCCTTTATTGAACAGCACAGTACACAATGAAAGAAACGGGAAAAAAAGCGGGTATGTAAGGGTTAGGTAGATTGCAGGGCCAGGGTGCTGCTTGTGCTCTTCCTTTCAGAATATATTATTATTACTCCAAA
>NW_019451168.1:0-767 GCF_002814215.2 Seriola lalandi dorsalis | reverse complement strand
GTCGTCGTCGTCGTCGTCGTCGTCGTCGTCACTCTCGAAGGCTGCGTCCTGCACAAATAAACGAGAGGAAAACGTTCAGGTAATGTGAAAAGGTTTACAGGTTAAACACGTGATTTTAGGAGGGTGAGAGTGTGTTACGTACGTATCCGCCCTGCTCCTGTACCCAGGATGAGTAATATTCATTCATATATTTGGCTCCGTATCCCAGCAGTCGGTTCGCCGGCAGCGTGTCCATCGCCGACAAACGACTTGTGGCCTGTGAGGAAACAGAAACATGATGGTTTGTCAGAATTCAAAGGAAAATGATTCACTGAGCTGCTGGAGTTCTGTAAATAAAGGTATGATCTCACTGTATCAGACGACAGGATATTTTTGTCTTTAACACTCAATACATAAATTCTTGCTGTGTTTTGTTCAAGAGACACGGCAGACTATATATTTACTCCGACCAATCACAGCTCGTCTTCTGTCATGACTTTAGTGTTCTATACGCAGATGATCCGTGAGGCACCAGGGACACGATCCCTCCGACTTGAACCACTGGACTCGTCTACATAACTTTATATGAAGTTGTTAAATCCAGCTCTACCTGCAGCAGCTTTGATTCTTAATGATGCTGTATGTAAGTCACAGGGTCTGATTCCCAGCCTGTGGCCTGTGGCCCCCTGGTGGGCCAAGAACGTACTGTAAGTCGGCCAACAAATCATTTGCAAAACAGAACAATTTAGTTTAAAAGGTGCTCTGCATTATTTGGCCTCCGTATTGTT
>NW_019451167.1:0-915 GCF_002814215.2 Seriola lalandi dorsalis | reverse complement strand
ATTCAGCGTGCCTGATTATAGGGTGAATCTGACGAAGCCTAGAGAAACATGTTGTTTGCATAAAGAATATTTATACAAACCTCTAAGCGTGTGTTGACTTAGTTTTGATTTTCATTTTATCAGCACCCAGGAATGTCCTCCTTTGAATGCTGCGCACAACGCTGTACTCTTTTCCCCTTTTTACCTGTTAATAGATTCCATAAGTTAATACTTTTGAGTGTAAATGATAGATATTCTTTTATCCTTCAAACCACACCACAGTGACTGAAGCAGCATTTCACTACAACCCCGGAGTAAACGTATTTCTTCAGTCACACTTTGAGGCTCGGAGGCGAAGCAGAGGTTTGAAAGTGGAGCGCAAAAAGGATTCCTGAACATCCTTCACAAACAAACCTCCAGACCTGAGCCTCCACCCTGCTGTGAACCTTGTTAGAATGGAGACTTTACCGGCCCGGCTGTGAACCTGTGATAGACGCTCAGCTAATTCCTCATTTTAGCTCAAACTGTGTGACCAACAACGACAGAGAGAAGAACAGGGATTCCACAAAAACATTCAAGAAAATATTTGACTTTGTTGGAGTTGGAGTCATAATTCTACTGCAGGTCATGACCTCTGTGCGTGTAGCCGTCACTGAAATAACAGGATTTTGTTGCAGCCCTGCTTCTTTCTCTGCAGTTCTTGCTGCAAACAGGTCAGAGGGTTAGAAACTGTTTGGACATTGCAGTAGTCAGTGTAAACCTACAGAGTTTTCTCCAAGATCGTTGATTGTTTAACTCTTTGGATTTCGATTTATGTCACAAGCAAGCGGCAACCTCCAGGGCTGAACAATGAAGCCAATGCGGGAAGTGCCAGAAAAAGTGCACTTCCTTAAAAGGCCGCTTGAGGCTGGCTCCGAAATCGAGTCAATCCCCATA
>NW_019451166.1:0-804 GCF_002814215.2 Seriola lalandi dorsalis | reverse complement strand
TTTACTGGTGCAGAGTTTCTAGAACTTTTAATGTGGAATGTTTTTATTTGTGTGTCTTCAGAATAAAATCTGTCAAAAACAAACAGCTAGTTTTGCTCAGGCAGTGAATCGCAGCTCGACATGAACAAGGTAAGAAAGAATCTCTAAAACCACAGGAAGGTAGAAATGTTTAATGAGACTCATGCTGAAGTCTGTCAATGAGATCTGTTCTACATTTGCTTTGGAGCCACTTTACAATCACACTACCCTTATAAAGGATTTATTAATGGTTGTTAACGCTTCATAAATCATGAATAAACAACTATAAACAAGTTGTAACAGTTTTCTTACATTGATGCAGGCTCACTATTTGGCAAGATCAAGTTAGTGTTTCCTACTCATTAATCTGACCAATGAGTTTCTACCATTTATAACTGGTAACAGGAGCTTTAAGGTAAAGTGTGAATTAATAAATGGTGAGGTGCTTTACATGTTACAGTACGGCTCCTTTTCATTCCTCTGATCTGCCAGATGAAGATGCTGATGGTGGTTAATTAATAAAGGATTAATTAGTAACTGAACAAACGTGACGAAGCAGCAGCTACAGACGCTGATGATGGAGAACGAGAGGCAGCTCAGATACTATTCAATCACTATCTGGAGGAAACAGCTCAGTGTTGACCTTTTTATTCCTCCACCAATGGACGAACTGATTATATTTTGGGGGTCAAAGGTCAAGGTCACAGTGACCTCACGAAACATGATTTTGGACTCGTGAACACATTATCACCTGAACTCTTAAAGAATCCCTTCAAACTCTGCACA
>NW_019451165.1:0-881 GCF_002814215.2 Seriola lalandi dorsalis | reverse complement strand
GACACTACAGACAGACACCAGGTGACAGAGAGACAGGGACACTACAGACAGACACCAGGTGACAGAGAGACAGAGAAACTACATGAGACATGAATAAGTGGAAACTGCATGACTCACTTGTTTCTCTTTGGTTTTTGATAAGATCTACTTTCCCCTCAGATCAGTCACTTCTCCTCTCAGGGCGTTAAAACCCTCAGGCTGAAGTCAAAAGTCAGAATAACCTCCTCTAACTTCTTTCCATCTGATGGAAAACATCATGAGGTGAAAGATGTGAAGGAGAATTCATCAGGACTGAGGAAAAGAATCTGACTGAATTTATTTTAACTAACTTTATTTATAACACATTGGATGAATCCTCCTTTAACCACAGAAACAAACAGAAACAGAAATGTTGAAATAAGAAAAGCACAAATGCAGAAAGTTGAGCCATTAAAATAATAATTGAATAGAAATAATACGCTGAGAATGAATGATATTCAGACAGAACTTTATAGTTTCCTGACATTTCTATACATATGTTAACTAGAGCAAATGAATGTTTAGGTCTTTACACAATTGGAGGGGATTTAGTGAAACAACATTAATGTATAGACTACAGTATTTAGTTCTGATGATGATGATGATGATGATGGAACTATAGATTCATCAGCTCGTTCTTCATGACGACTCCTGACTGATTGAAAGAGAAGAAATCTATATTTATGGATCTGAGCTTCAGTCCATCAGACAGAAACAGCTGCTCTGATGTTTCTACATTTGTGGTTCTGCTGCGGTTTCAAATGTTGCTGCAGCAAGGCATTGTGGGACTGCATGTCTCCTTTCCTTTGGTAAGGGACGCTCCAGTGTTTCCTAAAGGAGATCAGATAGGAAGAATAGCTCTG
>NW_019451164.1:0-856 GCF_002814215.2 Seriola lalandi dorsalis | reverse complement strand
CTAGAGATGTGCTCTTCTTCTTCCAAACAGCTGACTTCAGTTCCCACAGGAATTATCAATAAACTCTAAAATCAAGACTGTTTTCTTTTCCTGTATGTGGGAGACAGGATAAAATTTGCAGCATTTGAAAATAAAGGATTGCAGAAGCTTTAGCTTTAGTTCCCCTAGTTTGTGGAAAACCTCCGTAAACACTATTATACACATTCATGTTTGCTAATGGGCCTGGTACTTGGCGCTTTTAGGTGTCATGCGTGCTCAGGAGTTCACAACAAGAGCTAAGCTAAATTTTGCTGTATGCCAGCAGCAGCAGATCCACACTGTGATAGAAAGCACTTTTTCTTCCTCTTTCTCTATCATCTTCCTCTTCCTCATCCTGCTCCTCCTCAGGTCCTCCCTTCCTCTTTCTCTTCGCAGCAGATCCTCCGCCCAAGGCAGCCAGTCACCCCTTGTGTGTCTGTGCAAACTGGCAATGGTCTCTTTTGTGTTGCACAGAAATGCACAAAAAAGAGGATGTCTGGTATTTAAAATATACTTTATGTATGAAACCTTTCCATATGCTCATACAGTGTGTTTGTGTGTGTTTGTGTGTGTGTGTGTGTGTGTGTGGGGGGGGGGCATTATGTAGTTGTCTGCCAATGTGTAGCCCTGGAGGCTATGTCTCGTTACTTTCTAGTGAATTGCACACACAAAGCAACGCGTGCACACAGGTCACAGAGGGGTAATATGATGAGACGCAGAGGTCATGTTCACGCTCAGCTGGCTATGGACCAGTGGATACTGGTAATATGTTGTTGACAGCAGCAGGAGGACGGAATAAAGAAGAATATGAATGAAAGAAAAAAGGCTAAAGGAAATC
>NW_019451163.1:0-885 GCF_002814215.2 Seriola lalandi dorsalis | reverse complement strand
CAGCGTCACTCCTGGAACACAAAGAGGAATGAGTCCATTAAAAGCCCAAACTGAAGGTTTGAGACTGACTGCAGGTCACTGTGGTCTCAGATTCTGCTCTTAATGTCTTTTGGTGAAGTTTTGAATCTTCACATCCCACACACTGTGATTAGGATGTTTACATATTGTGTTGTGATTATTGTATCTCATCAGACTATTCAGTAGTGATTGTATTACTTGAGTGTTGTTTACAGATCACATTTCTACAGTGAAACTGGAAAGATAGAAGTGTATTTTACTGTATACAATGACTCTTAAGAAGAAAAGACTGTGGAAGTAATTTTCTAATGTGCAAGCACAACTGACGAGCACATTTTGGTTATTGCTAGTCAAAAGTCAAATGTCCAAAAAAGGCTGCTGTCCTCTCTGCTTGACAGGCCTTACAGCATTTGTCAACGGGTCACGATCACACCCACAAAAAATGAGACAATACCCTGCTGCTGCCACAGGAGGGCAGTAAATGATAAATGCAAACCGGTATCAGATCCTTTATGGCAGTGGTTTGCTGGGGCCTTGGAGGTCCCCAGCAAAAAGGGGAATCATTTATTTTCACTATAATTCCATCCATAAGTTACACAATGACAGAATGTATGTTGTATGTTGATGTATGTATTACTGTTTTGGTCATACAAAACACAGCTAGAGTGTGATCACATGTCAGCTTGGGTTTGTGTAATTTTAGGTTTTATATTGTTGTGATTTCACCAAATTAAGTGACCAAAATATCATGGACCAAAAGAGAACTTAGCTCTCGTCCTACTCTGAGCTGGTGAGGGCCAGACCCTGCAAGATACACTCATTCCTGGCCCTGAGACTAGGTGACCTAACCACTAACTCACGCATTGA
>NW_019451162.1:0-716 GCF_002814215.2 Seriola lalandi dorsalis | reverse complement strand
ACAAATATACAATTGATTCCAGGTGTGTTCTGTGGAGTTTGGAGTTGTTTGCATAGTTCTTTTATTTTGTTTTCCAAATTACTTCTGAGGAGAGGAGAATAAAGAATTTTCCCTCTAATTAATTGCTTTCCTTTTTTCAAATCGTAGTGTCCGAGAAGAATTAGGAGAGTTGTTCAGTTCTAAAAAGAAAGCCCACTCCTCTGCCATTAAGCTAAAACTGAGGATCTGCAAGTAGTGGAATATTAAAGCTCATTGTAGGGAAGGATGAAATAAATGATTGTGTCTTCAGGGTGAGTGTTAATGGGGAATGATCGCTAATTATGACTTGGTTCATTTTGGTGTTAAGGATATTTGGAGTGAAAAAAGTCGATGTGTGGAAATGACTGATGTTGAGGAGAAAAGAAGGAATATTCTCTTGCAGATGTTTACGCCTCCAGCTATTACTGCGACCAGAGTCATCCCATATTCTCTTTTATTATAGCTGAGGGTTGAGAAATTCTTGAGGCTAGTGTTGAAGATACCTCAGATTATGGTTATTGAGTTTGAGCTTTGGTTTGTTATTTGTGAGGAAAATGTATGATAGAATGAATAGTCATCAATATTTGGGTCATACAAATTTGATATTTTACAAGATTTGTTTTTGATTGAGGAGAGTTATGATGTATCTTCCTTCTGGAACTCTAATATTGAGTTATTGTGAGTAGGGTTAGGGTTAG
>NW_019451161.1:0-871 GCF_002814215.2 Seriola lalandi dorsalis | reverse complement strand
GTATATGATCAGATGATATAAATAGTTTCTTATGTTGTTCTGCTTCTTTTCTGCTCTGACACATTTTGCTCCTTTGGCAGCAAATGTCACTTTTTCCTCAGGTAAATATTGAATTTTATGTTGGAGAGTGTGTTGATCTCTTGGTGTTTGACTTTTAGTTTGGTGAAGAACTTGGGTTTTTCTGTCTTCGTCCAGGCTGCACTGAAGCAGGAAGTAGACCTTCAACTATTAGTTGATTAGTCGAATGACAGTCGAATGAATGTCGCTGACTGACTGAGTGAGTGATCAGGTTACACCATTGGTCAAAAAGCACATTGTTGGTGTTTCCCCATTGGTCGTTGGTCTTCCACAAATGAAAATCAGGATTTTTTAGCAGCAGAACAGCAGCTTGGAAATGTCTTGGAAGTTAACGTGTAGCTTCAACGGGCCACGTTTCAGTCAATACTTCATACTTCTTCTGTTGTCTGACAACAGAAGAAGAAAAAACATGTAAATAGGAACAGCTTTATTGGGAGTTCGGCTGTATTACATTACTGTATGTGTGAGTGCAGAGAGGAGGAGAGGAGCAAACAGACAAAGATAGAAAAGAAACCAGCTGAAACACCAGGCTGAATTCAGATATGACGCTTGGTTTTGACTTGTTTAAGTTAAAATTGACAAACTTCTCAAAAGGGAGAATTTACTTTCCTCATCTTAATGTTGTAAATTTAATACATCCGAGTTTTGAATTGTTGCTCGTACAGAACAAGACATTTCATTGAGAAATAGGGATGTGTATGTTTCACTGAATTCTGATGTGTTGGAGATGAAACAGTTAATCAGTCTGGAAAACAATCAGCAGAATAATAATAACGCTTCGTTTCAGCCGTAG
>NW_019451159.1:0-968 GCF_002814215.2 Seriola lalandi dorsalis | reverse complement strand
AAAACCAAATTTCAAATTCAGATTTTTAAATGCAGGAGTTTTCAGCCACTTTGACAATAGTGGCTCTAGTTATCATCTACCCATCACTTCTTTAGGGAGAGCTGAGAGAGCAAGAAGAAGAAAAGTAGAAGAGGAGATGTTCCCCACAGTCTGGCAGCAGGGTGGACTCCTATACCTGGACGATAAAATGACAGCATCCGCGGGAACGAAATCACTGCCATTTACTCTAAAAACATCGCCCACTTCAACCTGTGAAAATAAACTGTTTACTGCTGCGCACTGCCTATAAAACAGCATCAAAGGAAACATGAGTTTAATATCAGGAGTAAAAATGCACAGCTGGAAAGATAAAAGGTTTAGCCACTGATGTTGTGAAGAAAATAAATTACATTTAAAGAATTCTGATCAGTGGCAGTAAGAACAAAAAGTAGCCATCAATTAGAGAATAAAAGCTAAACTTTAGGTTTAAAAAAAACTCTGGTTTATTATGTCACTCACATCACAATTACCATGTGAGTACATGAAGACTTTAGTTAACACATTTAATTCTGAGAAAGCATGGTAAGTCAGCAACACTCAAACATTTAGTTTCACACAATAAAAAAAAAAAATCTATTACAGCTGAAAAAAACAGGATTACAGAAAATGCATGAACCATAGCAAAACAATTTTGCACCCAAAACCATGAAGACGGCCTCGTTATGAATAATTATGATCTCGATATTATTCAAGCTGTCCTGGAAGAATTTCTTCTTAAAGGAACTTGGAGACCAAATAGAAATCTAGGGGAGAAGCCGCTTTTACAATATGCATGATAAAGATGTAAGAAGCATTAATTATTTAAACTTTGGTTTTTTAGAGAAGATTTCTATGTGTATAAAGGGGACGAACATTCACAGAGCAGCAAGTAACACAGTGATTTTCTTCGTGCAGGAACCAAGTCAATGCATGACTCAAATATTTTGTTA
>NW_019451158.1:0-1022 GCF_002814215.2 Seriola lalandi dorsalis | reverse complement strand
TGCCAGAAAACAATAAGAATAAAAATGTAATACTGTTCTTATTCACTATCATGATTCTGGGAACAATAACTGACCTCACCTGATGTCTACCTCAGGTGTCCGTCGCGCAGGAGAATCCACGAACGCGCCAGAGCCGAGCTGCCAGCCTTCCCATGCGGCCTCCTCTACTATTCATATCTATGAAAACAGTTGCTCTATACCTTGAAATCAATCCGCTAAGTTCAACCGTACGATATCAGGGCCATGATTAATATCAAAACATTTCATTTTAATCATTTCAATACCGGAACTTATATCTGATAGATCATATTTTTACTGATTTCTGCATCAAATGAGTCAATCAGTGCTGTTTTGTTATTATTATGCTTTGTATTGTGATGTAATGTCTTTTCAGAATGGGAGATGATGATTATTGATGACATTGAAATGCTTTTGAATTTCCTGTAAATCAAGCTGTTAGAAGACAGAAGTGAAATTTCATACATGAGAAACCGCTTTTGTGTAAACTACCACAACTGTGTGTGTGTGTGTGTTTGTGTGTGTGTGTGTGTGTGTGTGTGTGTGCGTGTGTGTGTGTGTGTGTGTGTACGTGCAATGTAACACATTAACAGTTAAGTAGTTTTGTTTCCTGTATAGGTGTCGATCTTTGTGCACACATCTGCTACAGATGCCTCTTTTGAATGTGATTGCTTGTCTATATGGGTGTGTTTGTTTGCACCTCTGTTCAAATGCTCTCTGGTGTTGATGATTGAAGTAGCTTTTTCTTCTTCGGGTTCAGTGTCTGATCTGCATTTGGAGGCAGACAGACTGTCGACTGACGAACAGGAAGCAGAATTAAACCACTCGTCATGTCATGTAAAAACAAAGGAATGGAAGTTGTTTTACAGTGGGAGACATGAATCATTAACAAACCGCTAAACTCATCATCAAACTGGAGCTCAGATTTCATCCAGCTGTTGATGCGCTGAAAGAAGAAGAAAACATCAAACTTAAATAAGTTAATGTGCATAAATAGATATAAC
>NW_019451157.1:0-1018 GCF_002814215.2 Seriola lalandi dorsalis | reverse complement strand
CACACACACACACACATAATTAAAGCACATATAGATATTCAACCTTGCAACTGCATCTACAGTATTTTACACAGCTCATTATAAAATTCATTAAAACTTAGTTAATTAGTAAAAGCCGTAATTGTACATTTTGTTTTCTTACAAGTACATCCCAGGTCATCTTGACTAAAGACTCATAGAATATGTTCATTTTAGCCTGGATGAGCTTTTTTTCTTTGCTTTTTTCCATCCTCTCCATCTTAGATTCACCTTCTCTGTGACTTCTTTACACTTATGGAAATCTAACTTTGTCTGCATCTGAAACTGTTTGGCATTTAAACTCTGCTCTTGTTGATTTCTGGATTTCACTAACCTTTTGGAGGCAAGTCTGTGCTTCTGTGGTATTTGAACACGTGTTTGGGTACCTCTTGTGCTTTGTGAGAGACAGACAGTGAAAACAGTGTGTGTGTGTGTGTGTGTGTGTGTGTGTGTGTGTGTGTGTGTGTGTGTCAGTGCGTTTGTATGTGTGCTAACAATGCACTGTATGTATGTGTCTATGTACAGTATGTATGCCCAGGCTTGTGGCGAAAAAAAGGAGAAAGACAGACAAGATGATCACGCGCGTGTGTGTGTGTGTGTGTGTGTGTGCTTTAAATGTTGTTGTTGCTCAGATGCCCTCTTCATCTTAAGCCACAGATTCAGCACGGTGCCCTCCCCCAGCTGACCTTTTAATGTAAACTGCTTGTTTTAAGATGCCACGTTGCATCAGAGCAGAGAGGCTGCTGGGACGCGGCTCCAGTGTTGCAGGGAATGAGGGAGACAATTCAGAGGTGGGGAGAATCCGCCTAAGTGACCTCTCGATCCTTTGACCTTTTAATGAAGCTTTTATTACTGACATCCACATTCACTTTGTTTTGTTTTGGACTTAACCCTCATTGAGCCCTGGAGTTGATGTTCTTCCTTTGTGCCCTCCCTTTCACTTCTTCCTGCCTTCATGTTCATGACTTTTTCTCCTCTTCCCTCTCCCCATTGGTTTCTT
>NW_019451156.1:0-821 GCF_002814215.2 Seriola lalandi dorsalis | reverse complement strand
ATAATACCAATAATACCAATATAAAATGTAAAGAAAAAAGCATCAAGACATATTGGGAAATACATTTTAAACTTTGCAAGTAAATAAACTATATAAAAAATGGAAATGAATATATATGACAGAGAACAAAAGAGGCAACAATAAATAAATAAAATACATGGAATAAATACATTTTGAAAAATCTGAATAAACAAAATGCTTAAAGAATTGAGATTGGGAAAATAAAATGATATGCTAGAAATTTTTGACATAAAAGAATTTAATATATTACAAAAAATAAAATGCAGCCAGAAATCTATTTATAAAGGTAGACAAAAAATTAAGGAACAAAACAATGTTAAACAGTGACATTAAATTGAGTAATTCATTATTATATTAATATTATAATAATTACACAAAGAAATCAATGTATACATGTATTAATGAATAAAAAGTTTAGTCAAGAAAACTAAATGACAAATGATTTGAAAGTTGTTTAATTTTATCAAATGAATTTATCCAGTGTATTTCCAAGTTTATTTACTTATTTTTCATTCATTTTTAATAAATAATTTTCTTTTTCAGCATTCAAACCATTTCCAGGTTTGAAGGAACAAATCAGACTTATTGGTAAAAATTACAATAAGCCAGTGAAAGAATCAACAACTGGAATTATCAAAAACACTTTACTCAGTACAATAGAAAAAGCATAAATATATGAAATGCAAAGAAATGTGGAAATGAAGTTCTGATGAACACAAAGCTTCAGTAATTGTTTAAACACTTTGTTTTTCTTCATTTTCCAATGAGTCTGTTTTTGTCCTCCGTACAGGGTTTTGACA
>NW_019451155.1:0-713 GCF_002814215.2 Seriola lalandi dorsalis | reverse complement strand
AGCTCTTTTAAATCGCACAATTTCCAACCTTCATTGACAATTTTAATATCGAAAATGTAAAGATTTTTTTTTTTCTGCATCACCAAGTTTTGGTGTCATTCTGATATCTTTTACAGTTTTTGAGGAAGTGATGGGAGTACCCTCCACCTCTCCCATTGACTCCAATGCAAATTCAAGAACAGGTGTTACTGGGCAGAAATGGGCATAGCTGATTCTGATTGGCTAATTAAACTAATTGATTCTTAGCCTTTTAACTCAGATATGAGAGCAACTCTCAGGTAAATCAACAGGGTGTATTTGCCTGTACTTGTGTGTGTGCGTGTTGATATGTGGTTCTTTTTATGTGCGTACATGTCTTTCTATAATTGTGATGACAATTTTGGTTAAAAACCATTGTTGTGAGATCATTTTGGCCAGTCTTGACATCTTCAGTCAGGTGTCTCAACCTCAACCTGGTGACACAAGCATTTTGGAGGCTCTATGTTAGACAGCTCTACTGTCACACATAACAATGCACACACGCACATTGACAGACACACACACAAACAAACAACATCTTACTGTTTTTATGTTCACCTTCAAAGTAGAGTCTCAACCAGGTTAAAAAAAAACAAAAAACGTACTGAAGTTTGTCTTGGGCAGCTCTACTGCTACACACACACACACACACACACACACACACACACACACACACACACACACACACACACACA
>NW_019451153.1:0-993 GCF_002814215.2 Seriola lalandi dorsalis | reverse complement strand
CCCCCCCCCCCCCCACTGTGAGTAACAACTCACCACTGCCGTTAGATTGTAAAGTGACCTTTGACCTTTTTGATTAGACTGTTGCATCGGTCTGAGCCGACTGATACACACACATGCAAATGTAATATGTATATACGTATATTATGTATATTGAAGTTACATATACGAAATATATGTACATATGAAATACAAATGTGCTGTTTATGTAGATAAGTAAAAATGACATGGAACATGTAGGTCTAATTAATACAGCTCATATGTATCACTCTCAAAAGCCTACATATGCATATATATATATATATATATATATATATATATATACTGTGTATATATGCATTTTTACCTACTTTACTTACTTTTATATATACATGTTTAAAAATACGTTTCAAATTAATAATAATAATTAGGAAATTAGGAAATTAATTAGGAAATTAATGAGATGTAATGAGATTAATAAAGATGTAGAATTTTTATATGTATGTTGTTTTGAGAAATGTCTACATATAAATTAAATATATATCGTTAACATATATGGCCCTAACCTGTTATACCATACAAAAATTCATTATATAGATATTTCTAATAATTATACATACACAGACTTTACTGTGGGTATTTGATATATGTTAGAAAGTTATCTTCATATATCCAGAGGATGTATATGTGTGATGATAATATCCCTCCTTCCATTGAAATATCAGCTGTTCTTATTCCTTTTGTGTCACAGTTGATTCAGTTCGTTCAGCTTCACGTCTCTGAGCACAAAGGAAGAAATATTAAAAAACATAAGTTTAAAGGAAAAATACAAGAACAGATTACAAGCTCTTTGACGTAACGTGGGTCAGAGCTGAAGTTAACCTTCATGAATATGAATATGTTCAGACGTTACCTGTGGCAACGGATTTCTCAGCATCTTTCAGTCAAATATTAAATTGGAACTTTAATCCGTCATGGACAAGAAATCAGGAAGCACTGTCCTCGACAGCGTCGCCG
>NW_019451152.1:0-843 GCF_002814215.2 Seriola lalandi dorsalis | reverse complement strand
CCACTATTATGTTTTTTTCTGTGCTAAATTTAACATTACTGGGGAGGAGAGCAACGCAACTAGAAGTGACAGCGAGAGAGGGCTAGTAGCTTCTCCTCTCCTCTGTCTCAGCGGAGACCGTCACAACTTCATTCACTCTTTTAACAAAACAAAACAAAAAGCAACGAAGGAAGCAGTAAATGGACTTACATATTTAAGACCTAACTAAATGTAATTTAAGATCTAACATGCGGCTAATGTAAAGCTAGCGGAGCTTGGAGAGTTGGTTATCTGGTTGCTAGGCGCACGCAGGCACGCACACAGGTCAGGAGCTGCCGTTGCCATGGCAATGTGAAACTGCCCAGAATTTGGCGTCTACATGGCTTCAAACAATTGCAAATTATGAGAAAACCTCCTCTTATTCCTCTCGCTCTCACTACTTCCATATTTGCAAAGTTTTCACAGAAGCTCACCTGAGCTCCGTCTGTAGCACTAAGGCTCAGACTGAGTGTTTTCAGCTGTGTATGTGGGTGATGCCAATATCAGGTGCGTTTTTTCCAGTTTGAAAAAAGTGTTTTCCCAGTGATTGCAAGATTTAAATCTTGACCGAAGTGTCTGATGTAAGAAAAAGTGTGTAGTGTTTTTGCACGTGTGCGCTGTAGAATTGAAAACAACGTGTAAAGTAGAAAATATGTATATGTATGTACTTTTGGTTGCTTTGTTTAAGGCATGGTTTCAAAAGTTAAGGTTTCTGATGTTTTGGTCAAAGCATTCACTTTTAGTGTGTAATCAATCGCATAAAACTGTAATCTGACCGTAGTGTGGGAAATGGGATTGTTCGTCTCTCTAATGGCCTGTGGTGCG
>NW_019451151.1:0-850 GCF_002814215.2 Seriola lalandi dorsalis | reverse complement strand
GATAAGTCGTGTTTTAGGTGAAATATCACTTCATCTGAAACCTAAACTTCTCCACGGTGAGCCCTCCAACATGGTGGCATGTCCCTCAAACTAAACTGACTAACTGATTTACTTATATTCAAATAAACATTTTAGTCCCCCTCAGTACTTAAGTATGGGTATATATCAATATAATTGTCATGCCAACAATAAAGTCCCTACATTTAGCATTTTTACATAAACAACATATTGACTGATGCTGGTTCACGGATATGAATTGCAGATTTACAGTCATGGGGGATGCAAGGCAACACTTACCAGAGAAATTTCGAGAAACCAGCATGGTAGTTAGAATGGCCCCCTGAGGAGAAAACAAACGAGAAGAGCTGTTCAACAGTTTTAAAAGATATATATAGAGATTTCCATGTGTTGTTCGATTATAGATCAGGTCTAGGTTCTTTATAAATACTGTGAAAGTATCAAAGCGCTCAGTCCACAGAGAAATGCACACAGCCTGTATTCAGAAACTGAACCTGGGATTTCTGTAACTTTGTGATGTCACAACAAAGCAGTCACCGCTCTCAGCCATGCCCCAAGCACCACCCACCTGTGTGGGTGGTGCTTGGGGCACCAAGTGTTTTGACCTGAAATCTGCTGAAATATTTTCATTCAGTGCATCAAAGCACCAACAACAGGGCCAGACTGACAGGGAGCGAGGCGAGGTTAGGACAAATTGATTTAAAAATGTAGATTTGCTGTAAACTGAGTCAGTATAATAGCTTTGAGCACAAATCATGTGCAGGAATATGGGCTCAAAGAGACAAAAGATGGAGACATGATAAAGAAATAAAGGGAGGGAGGGGAGATGAGT
>NW_019451150.1:0-759 GCF_002814215.2 Seriola lalandi dorsalis | reverse complement strand
GTTTAAAAACAGGTAAATGTGATCTATAATCAGTTTGATACCACTTTCTGTGATATATTGATGTTATAAATACAACAACAAAGACTATTGATCATACAGACGATGGTTAAGACCCTGCAGCCACCTTGATCCTGTGAAGTTCCTGTTGCAGATGTCAGTACGACTTCACAGTCAGTCTGAATCAAGCCAGATGTTCATTTAACCATCATGCATTGTGATTGATGCTGCACAAAGGAGAAGTCACTAGGCAGGAACTATTAAGCAAACTATTACAGGACGTATAGAGAGGAAACAATCATCCATGCATATTGTCCTCCGGAATTGGAATTACTAACTTTCTTTGGATTCTACAGTTGTTGATGACCAGAAAATAATGAGGCTACTATAATACTGGACTGTATTGGAGTAGGTGAACTACGGCTGGGGTATGAACTTGACTTTGTTTAAATCTATACACAAATAGTTTTGAAGGGTGCAAAACAAAACATGTTTTCGTGTGAAAAGGGCTTTCCAAATTAAACTCTTACAAATGTGTTGTTGTGCACATGCCAAGATGAAACATGATTCTGGATGATGCTCTAAAACCATCGTACACACACTTACCTTCGTGTTACTGAAGAAGTAGACACTAACACTCTCTGGAGTAAGTTGACCAGATTTCTGAAATAAGACATTTCCAGTTCGGTAGCCAATATATCATTAAAATATCTAATGTTTTTATCTATGACACAAAAAAAGGGGGACAGTCCCGGTTTCATG
>NW_019451149.1:0-1043 GCF_002814215.2 Seriola lalandi dorsalis | reverse complement strand
TTGTAAAGAGATGGTGAAATAATGATTGACTGAGGCTCAAACATGAGGCTGAGTCTCTCTGATGTTTCCTCCTGTAACCATCTTGATGCTCTCTGCTCTTTCACCTGTCCACCTGGAGACAGCAGGTGGTGGGTGGGGCACATTCAGGAAGTCAGAGGAGATGAGCTTCAGACCCAGTTTCTTTTTTCACTTTTTATGTTTGAAAATCATGTTAAAAGAAAATATTAATCATATCAGAGGATTTTTATAGAGTTTAAATATGTCTGTAGTGGAACTTTAAAATAATTACACTTCAACATTATCTTAATAAATAAATAAACTTAATCATAATGCTTTATGTTAAAATGCAATAAAATGCATTACTTAATATTAGGCTGATTAAGCTGAAAGTGATGAAAGCATTAGCTTTATTTATAATTAATGTGAGAAAACAAATCATGTGAAGTAAGGCACATGATTGTGGCTCTGATATAATGTTACTCACCAGTCTAAAGGAAAAATTGCAGCTCGACATCAAACCATACGTCTTTACTCGCCCAGACACCCAGAGAATGTGGCATGTCATTGAACGTGGTTTCTTGTCAGGAACAGTCCTTTGGGATGGAGATACAGATCGCTTTCTATGAGCTTCAGCCATGTCTGTGTTTCTGTGATGCTAGTCGGGCGCTGTAACGTAACTTCAAGCTCTGGAGGAGGCTCTTCTTCTTTGTGGGACTGAGGGCAGACTAGACACTACACTGACTCACACAGCATCTAGTGTCATTAAGTGGTATTACAACATGGGACAGGTCGCAGCTAGTTGGTTAGCATGCTCATTTCAGTAGATATCTCTGAAATACAAAAGATGGAGGTCTTGGTCGTGACATCATCACTGTGGCTCCTTCACATACTATTGACAGTGTTGGTTCATTTTTTGAACATTTTAAATTAAAGTTCCGCGCAGATCTTACACACTGCACCTTTAAAGGATAGAATCATGACAACAACTGGTATGGTCCTTTTTAAGAGTTCAACATTACATATAATCAGTATACATCATAATT
>NW_019451148.1:0-1040 GCF_002814215.2 Seriola lalandi dorsalis | reverse complement strand
AAATAAATAAAGTAAAATGGAGTTCCCTATTGATTACCAGCTGTGACAGAACGGATGGTATTGTAACAATGGAGTAATATAATAATGACATAGCACTCATGTAATAATGTAACAGTAACGACTGGTTCCTCATGTAATACTGTAATAGTAACGACTGGTTCCTCATGTAATAATGTATCAATAATGTAGTAATGACGGCTGAGTGCTCATGTTTCAGCATGTCAGCATGTTGAGGGGTGTTGCAGCTGCTTTGATCCTGACGCGAGATGGTCTCTAGTTATTACACCTGCCTTGCGTGTGTGTGTTTTTAATCTTTTTCTTTTGAGTCCTTCTTTGTGTGCAATACAAAAACACTGTAGTGCCCCTGTAATTTTGGGATTACTGACAAAAACATAGCATGTACCACATGCCACAGTGATCCAGAGTCTTCATGTTTAAGTTCTGCTACACTCCAGAGAGGTGTGTGATGTGATTTTTTTTTTTATTATTTCTGCAACAAGTTCATTATTAAGTTTATAACATACAAACATACAGATGTTTATGGAGACACTTCTAGAGCAAAGCTCCTGTTTAATTATCAGCATGCAAAACTTTATTTTGGTCTGCAGTTTCAC
Organism: Seriola lalandi dorsalis; assembly: GCF_002814215.2. NCBI lineage: Eukaryota > Metazoa > Chordata > Actinopteri > Carangiformes > Carangidae > Seriola > Seriola lalandi. The sequence goes on along the minus strand of NW_019451148.1, from coordinate 426 downwards.
TTTCATCATTTTGATCCTGTTAAAAACTATCACAGATTTTGTGCTGAATGTACAAAGAGTGTATACACACACTGGCACACAGCTAAATAAAATATAAAATGCACTTCTGCATCAGTGTTGTAGCTTGATGGTGAATTTTTCTTTCTTCCTTTTTTCAAGTAAGTAGAGGAACCATGCCACATCGAGATTATTTCTAGCAACAGGGATTTCCAAGGGACTACTTTATCTACTTTACTTTCAGCTGGACTCAAGAAAAATGATTTCTGTTAAACTGTAGCTGTTAATCTGTAGGAGGCCGCTGCTCTTCACCCTGTCCGACATCATTCTTGCCAGAATATACAAGCAAACACGAGCCTTGCTGTTCCCTAAATCTCTACAACTCTCACAGAGTCTCCAAGTAGAACGTTATCGTGAGCACTAATGGAC
>NW_019451147.1:0-867 GCF_002814215.2 Seriola lalandi dorsalis | reverse complement strand
TAGACAGGCATGGTAATGCTGTTTATTTGATAATTCTGCTTTAAGCTGTCTCCAAAGAACATTTCCCAGATGAACACCATTGTAGGTTTGCAGCAGCAGACCAGGAAATTACAGCTAAAGAAGATCACATTAGACAAGAGTGGATATGATTTGATCTCATGGATGAGGGAGAAACTGTTAAAATGATGTAAATACACACAGTGGAAAAACTTAATGGGACCTGTAGTTAAGTTTTGAATGCTAACAGAAGCTGGTGGAACAGCGTATAATAGATCAAATCTATGTATAATAGATTTGATAGAATTGTGAACTGTCATTTTCTAAATAGTCACTTAATACAGTTTTGTCACTATCTTGTGAGTAGCTGCTGAATCTCTGTTCCATATTGCATTGTTGGAATAAGTGTCTGTCAGCGACAGGACACATGCATGGCAATGTGGAGACTGAGGAGTCATGGACAAGATGCCGGGCCGTGATGTATCTTTGTGGTGAGGATGAAAACGGTCTGTAATGACTGCTGAGCTCCTCTTTCTCCTCTCTCTCCCTCTCTGTCTGTAAAATGACACCGAAGCTCGCTGGCTCACTCACATCCTGTCTTTAAACTTTCACTCAAACTCTATTTCTTTATATAGTTCATGAACAAAATTTGATAATTATAAATAAACAAAGATTAATTAAATTATTTTGGAATTAGGCCTGAGGAACACCACATGTTAAATTTAGTTTATTTAAGGAGTTGGTTCCCAAGACCACTATTGACTATCAAGCAATTATTTGGGATTTTTTAATTCTTTTTTTTGGTTCCTTAAGTATTTATTACAAGTGCTGAAAAAATTAGTCATTAATTAGTTGAACATGGTTTCTTGC
>NW_019451146.1:0-886 GCF_002814215.2 Seriola lalandi dorsalis | reverse complement strand
GAGACAAACAAACACATGACAAAGAGGCTCAGAGATGGATCACTATGTTTGTGAGACATCGATAATAAACAGCAAGAGGAAGAGGTGATGATGATGATGATGATGATCCTGACAGGGCGATGAAGATACGACGCCGTGGACTGACAGAGAGCTCGTTGGCTTCATCGTCCTGCTGAAGGGAGGAGATTCAAATAATGAGCAGCCTAAGAGACCACATGAGACGAGTCAGAGTCCAGAACAGAGTCCAGACCAGAGTCCAGAGTCCAGTCCAGAGTCCAGACCAGAAACCAGAGTCCAGTCCAGAGACCAGACCAGAGACCAGACCAGAGTCCAGTCCAGAGTCCAGACCAGGTCTGAGGGCACTGGGACACTGTGTTTGAGCCTGCGAGGCGAAGCCCAGGGGGAATGCTCTCTGTATCCACCATTAACAGAAAAAAACCTTCACCTCCTCCTAAGCCTCGTCCTCCTCCACTGGTTTGATGATGTGACACCATCACAGGAAGTCAGTATGTAATATATCCCAGAGTTCCCCTGTGGCCCGGGTGGGGACAGAATGTGCTGAGTGAGGAGAAAGGAGCGTTTGATTTGATATGGAGAGTGAGAGCTCAGCAGAAAAGTGTTATCTCCACCCGGCAGGCGGGTGGAGCAGATTCACTGTTTTATTCTATATGATGAGAGTTTTATTGATGATGTAACAACATCAACATGACATCATGACTGTGATGTCACAGGTTAACGAGCTCATGTCCACAGGTGGAAATAATGAGGGTGATGCAGGTTGTAAATCAGAGTCTCTATCTCACATGTTCAGAAGGAGGCAGCTCGGTGAGCTCCTGGGGCAGGTTGAACTTCCTGACGTCCTTCCTCTGACAGGTGTTTCTGAAGA
>NW_019451145.1:0-1119 GCF_002814215.2 Seriola lalandi dorsalis | reverse complement strand
GTATATGTATAAAACCTTACAGCTCCTGTCTCTGTGATTGTTTGTCAGGTTTATCGTCTGGAGGACTCGTGCTGCCTCTTCACCCTGCAGGGTCACTCTGGAGGGATCACAGCCATCTACATAGACCAGGTCAGTCTGACACCCTCCCTACAAACACACGTAACACGTATAATAAAATGCATCTGTCTCGGTGAAGCCTGTAGTGTCCTGCGGTCATGATTTCCTGTCTCTCTCTCAGACGATGGTTCTGGCGAGCGGCGGGCAGGACGGCGCCATCTGCCTGTGGGACGTCCTGACTGGGAGCCGCGTCAGCCATGTTTACGGTCACCGTGGCGACGTCACCTCGCTGGTCTGCACCACCTCTTGTGTCATCAGCTCAGGACTGGATGACCTCATCTGTATCTGGGACCGCAGCACAGGGATCAAGCTCTACTCTATACAGCAGGTTCTGTACATGGGTGGTCTGCTCTCATGTCTGATCCTTATATATATGATTCCCCACCTTTTAACACAGACTGTTGTCTTTATGCCCCGCCCATTCGTCTAATACGTCTAATATCTAAAATATACGGTAAAAAATGAAGCAAAGATTAGAGAGAAATGTACAAACTATTTTGGTAGCAGAATGTTAATTTCCTACCCTGGCCATAGTCTTGCAAACCTTTATTTATCTAAAGGCCAGTCATATTCTACAGTGTTGTTATTGTCAAATAATCCCATGTGAGGCCCGACACCTACTGGTTCTCACTGAAGACATACATGTTCAACAGTCGCCCACAGATGTATACTTCTGGAAAAAAAGCTTTGAGAGTGAATATTCGGTGGGGACTATTTTCAGCTGCAGATGAATACATGTTCTGTGCTCTAGTGGGTGTTTCCAGCAGCAGGACGGTGTATGTGGGATTCAGTCCAAATAAACTACAGTGCGTGTGTTCATGGCGATGAAGGAACATGTGTCCCAGGTTAACAGTGAGGCTCACTGATGTGTTTTTGGAAACTGCATCACAGAGGAACAAGAAATACATAAACTAGTGTAGGATACATACATTTTTGACTCTAGTCTCTTCATGGGATTTGTTGACAAGAAGAAAAACACAGGATATTGCCAGATTTATCCTT
>NW_019451144.1:0-759 GCF_002814215.2 Seriola lalandi dorsalis | reverse complement strand
GGCATCGATGATGTCCCAGAGGCCCGGGGAGACAAGATGTGCCAGGACTCCATGATGAAACTCAAGGTGCAGCATGAGACCTGAGACTTTACCCTGCTAGGTTTGGGATTCAGGAAACATGTTTAGGAGAAAGGTCATGTTTAAGGTGGTATCTGTAATGTTTTTCAAAAAAATGATTCATTAATATATCCATATTTTTGGTTGGTTTCTTAGTCTAGTCACACAGATCTGGAGAAAAATGTCCTTATCTAGTTTGCTGTGGATGAGTCCGGACTGTAGAGGGCGACATAAACTGCATAAACTTTACAGATGCTAATGCTTTAAATCAGTTGTCATGTTTTGTTTACTTACACTCTAGGGAATGGCAGTAGCTGCTCGGTCCCAAGGCAAACACAAACAGAGGATCTGGGTCAACATTTCCATGTCGGGCATCAAGATCATTGATGAGAAATCAGGAGTGAGTTCTGCTGTTTCCTTCCATTACCGTCAGATCAGCCACCCGGAGTTCATCACATCTTATTAAAACCTTTGTCCTCGTCACTCAGGTGATTGAACACGAGCATGTGGTGAATAAGATCTCCTTCATCGCCAGAGATGTAACGGATAACAGGGCGTTCGGATACGTGTGTGGAGCAGAAGGACAGCATCAGTTCTTTGCCATAAAGACTGCACAACAGGTAAGACTAACACTCTCTGTACCAGGCATTCATACTGTTAAGACCATAAACCCGCACGCATGACATGGACTATGAGAATGTG
>NW_019451143.1:0-887 GCF_002814215.2 Seriola lalandi dorsalis | reverse complement strand
TAGCACTGGTCTGCTGCTGTGCCTTGAGGAGAAACTCCTGCAGTTATTAAACAGAAGTAGGAAAAGTCACCTGCAGTGCCTGGTGAGATTCGTACTGGAAACTAGAAAATGTCATGTGGGGGGTTGAGTTTATGCAGAAAATGTTTAGATATTCTAACAATACAGTACACACAGGAGACAGGGCCTGTGCGTCAGTCTTTCATCTATTGATTTGGTTGTGAGAAATTTAAACCACCTCCTTTTTAAACAGGATGGAATGTCTCTCTGAAATGTTTTGCCCTTTTAAGCAGTTATTGACGGCAGTCTCGAAGTCTACGAAAACAATGGACTTGTAGCTGACATATCACTTTGCTGAACATTTCTTGTTATTGAAAATATGAAGGGAATAGCCGCAGAGATAAATTCTTTCAGACAATCAGCTGTCACATTGTCAACCACCATAGTAAATGATCCAGTGGTGGGTTAGTCAGTGGTGCCTTTGCAGTCATTAGACTTTTCCCTAATCCTTTTTTTCCCCTCCTTTTCATGATTCCATCACCTGTAATTCTCAGCCTGCTCTGGTGTACACAAGCCCCACAGATTGAGACTAAACGAGGGCCGACTTTGACCTAGCAGGGTTCAGCCTGGCCTGTCATGGTCAGATGGCCAGCTGGTCTGAACCCTCTAATTGCTTTGGCTAACATAATTGTTTACAACAGACAGGCACACAGGAAATGAAATACAGTTCATTAATGATGATAATAACAACAGCATTTATTATCGTCCTTTCAGAACAAGAAGTGAACTGTACTACATAACCTACTTGGTTTACATCCAAAGAGACAGAGATGAAAAGCATTGAGAGAGGATAGGGCTTCACACACACACACACACACACACACACACAC
>NW_019451142.1:0-839 GCF_002814215.2 Seriola lalandi dorsalis | reverse complement strand
TCTTTCTTTTTAGTATCTTTTATCTCTGTATGTTCACATGTCATTTATACTCATCCAATTTGTGGTAATTTCTCTGTGTCTTATTTACCGGCTGTTCATTTCACAAAGGAGGAACAAAGGAGCAGCCTCTGGTTTTCCATTCAAAAGTGAAATCATCTGGATACACCAGTGCCCCACGGTAGGTCTCACACTGTACTGTAAAATGCTCCAGATAAAACATACCTACAAAGTGATCTTCATTGTATGACTTGTCTTGTTTAAGTTAACTTTACGCTCATCCAGGGGAGGTCAGTGTGGGCAGAGGGGCAAGTAGAGCAGGTGTTATTTCCCCAGAAACTTTTCAGGGATTCTCAGACAGTCCTTCAGAGAGGGTCAGATCACAGAGCATCACCCCTTGGTGCCTCATCACTGGATCTGACTGGTTTTCACACAGTCATCTCCTTTACTGACAGTTGTTACTGGCAGATTCTCAAGTTTTCAACATGATAAAAACCAACTTCTTTATTACTTTCCCCCATCAGCCTTTTACAGCTATTTCAGCAATGATCTATTTAACCTCCCCCCCGGAGACACAATCTTTGTGAGTTCCCCACTAGGCATTCCAAGCAAATCCTCCAGGCTTGTCTGGCATTCAACTCATCACCATTTTGCAACTAATTAGTATGAAATTAGATTTGATGAATCAAACAATCTGATGCATGAAACATCACAGGAAGATTTTTGTTTTGTTTTTGCTTTTCAGAAGGATAATGTTTTCCCCCAAAACAAATATTCAGAAGAGTCATTCCTCTAAAAAGGCTAACAAAACTACGTAAGGTGTCCCATCATTTAAAATACAA
>NW_019451141.1:0-973 GCF_002814215.2 Seriola lalandi dorsalis | reverse complement strand
TCCACAAGACCGGGCCACAAGGTGGAGGATGGACGACCTGTCATAGGTGATGTTCTACTTCAGTGGTGCAAATTTCTGACCTATTTGTGATTAATAAAACTACATAGACCCACATGATGTAGAGTAGACCTGGGGCATTAGGGGTCTCTGGGGGTCTGGGGCGGATGTTGCCCACTTTGCCCTGTTGATAATTCAGCTTGGATTGTAGAAGACAGACACGTCTAACTGTCAAACGGTCACAAACTTGACTGCTTATTGACGAACATGAGCTTGTTTGGTTGCGCTGTGATCAGAACCACCAGCTGCTCCTCTGTTGTATTTCTGACGAAGTAGCTGCTCAGAGAGTGTTTGTTGAATTATTAAACTGTACTTTCCTGTTACCATGGTAACCATATGTGTCACCAAATCATCCAGGAATGAAGCCTTGAGATGTATTTCTTTAAAAACACTATTGAATATCATTATAATGAACATCCTGTGGATGAGCCAGCAGCATATTAAAGCAGGTTGAAATGAGATGAATAGTCAGTAATTTGAATATTGACCTCCATCATAATCTTTCAGTGTATGACAGATCATTAATTTAAGTAACATAAAATGTGTGAACAGATGTGTGTTCAGCAGCATTAATTAATTTCTCGTGAAAATACACTAGCTGAAATTGTATTCTGGGAACTTTCACATGTTCACATATGAAAACAATCTAGTCCAAAAAGCAGTTTGACGGCGGATTTCATCACGTGAACTGTGTGAAAGCTCCAGCAGAGAATCACTGCACCACCTACGTTCCCATGTTGAGCCAGCTGGTCGTTACATAGGCCACAGAGGGGCGAGGGGCTGTAACTTCAGTCCCGGGCCTGTTCCTCTGTCCTGACAGGAGGAGGAGCTGTCTGATATGAAGGAAAACAGAGTTGATCTCAACGAGCAGCGACACCACAGCGAAGCCCAGATAGAGACGGGTCGTTACAGCAAC
>NW_019451140.1:0-1065 GCF_002814215.2 Seriola lalandi dorsalis | reverse complement strand
TACCAGTGAATATTTGTAATGATTTACTTTATCAGTTTTAACTGTCTGTGAGTTCTGCAACCAACAACAAAGGATTTGTAATTATTTCTCAAGTAATCTGTTGGGCAACAGCATTGAAGAAAAGGTATGAAACCATACATTCCTGAAGCAAAAGTTGACATTTTTTTAAATGTCTTATTTTATCTGACGAACAATTGAAAACTTGATAGTCAATATACTTTTTTTGCCTTGCAATACTTTGATTTTTTTCTACCTTGCTGTGCTATGAAGTTTTCATGACATTTTATACTATGACGTTTTTATTCCTTCCTTAGTATACTAAGGCATAAAAACGTCACAGTATAGTGTGATGTTTTTCTACGTTTTTATGCCTTATTTTACTATGTGTTTTGATATTTGTATGCATTACTATACTCTGACGGTTTCATGACATTTTATTCCTAACCATACTATGATGTTTTTTGAGATTTTATGCCTTACTATACTAAGACTTTTTCATGACGTTATGCCTGAAAATACTAACGTATAATAACATCATATTATAGTATGATGTTTTCATTTATGCCTTACTATACTATTTTTTTTTATATTTGTATGACTTACTATGCGATAATGTTTTTTGACATTTTATGCCTTACTATAATATGAAGTTTGTTGACATTTTTATACCTTACTATACTATGACATATTTTGGCATTTTTATGTCCAACTATACTATGTCGTTTTATGCCTTACTATACTATGATGATTTAATCATGTTTTATGTCTTCCTATTGTGATGGTAATCTAAAAATAAAAATTGGACAAAGTTATCAAGTTGTATTTGTGTCTTTTAAAACCATCTTTACAAAAGATCAGGCTACAGTCCCAACACAGTGTAACTTCAAACTGAGGTTGAATAAAGAGTTTCCATGCACTTTATAGAGAAAGGAATAAAGGAGGCATTTTTATGCCATACTATACTATGAGGTTTTTTGACATTTTTATACCTTACTATATTATGTTGTCTTATGTCTTACCATCCTATGAGGTTTTTAAGACCTTTTATACCTTAACATACTATGA
>NW_019451139.1:0-729 GCF_002814215.2 Seriola lalandi dorsalis | reverse complement strand
ATTTCTTGCTGCTGTATTCATACAGCTTTCCTGAAATCTAAATCATCATTCTCACTTGCTCTTTCAGTCGGTGTCATTCTTTCCAAATGCTATGCTGACTGATGAGGAAAATTATGGTTGGTTTAATATCCACGATTTAATTGATTGCCTCTGTTTCATGCAGTACAAGCGATGTTTAAACTTTCAGAGATAGAATTGGAAATGGTGACAGAACAAGGTGGTGTGCGCTCATCATAACCAACTGAAAAAAGCGCTTAGGAAGAGATGCATGCATTTACAGGATAAGTTATAAATCCTGCCTGTCCATATGCTGCTGGCTACACCGCAGCATGCTCTGGTGCAAGCTTTGAGAGATTTAGAGTCCCTGCATGGATTTACTGCGCCGCTGATGAGAAGCTTCATCTTGTTTTCTGCTCATACAAAGCAACGCTGCAAAGGCCACAAGGTAAGGCCACATGCAGAGACGTTGATTGAACTTCCTCTCAGCGCTTTCTGGAAATGCCATGCAAGCAAATAAATGTCACGAGCTTGCCACCGATCACAACTTAAAGGGGACCTATTATGCAAAATGCACTTTTCCATGGTTTTCTATCAGTAGTATGTGTCCCTGGCATGTCTACGGACCCCCCAAACATGAGAAAAGTCCATCCTCTCCGTCTTTTGCTTTCTCCACCTTTCAAGAAATGTGTGCTCAAACGAGCGAAATGGAGATTCGCCCCTGGTGACGTC
>NW_019451138.1:0-786 GCF_002814215.2 Seriola lalandi dorsalis | reverse complement strand
CACTCTGAGGCAACTTGGCGCATCATCCTCATCATCTTCTTCATCTGTACAGGGGAAACATTACAGCTGAACCGAGACAAATATTATTTTTACCATCACTTCTGCTGATGTTATTATATTTTTCTACCAGAACCACGGAGAGAAAAAGGCTGATGCTCTTTCGTTTGTGCGTAAAAGTCTCTTGATTGAATTGTTAATCACCAGGAGAAGAGAGAACCATCGGCCTCGTGCTCTTACTGATATTTTCCCTTTGCGCACTCATGGACTTGGAGCTCTTCTGGACTCACGGAACCAGATTCAAGATTTCAGACTGAAGATTTTAAGTGAATCGCTGAAGGAATTGACGAATATTTGTTTCTGTATCAGGGAACTTTGCTCCTATCGGGACTGAAATCTTTATTTTTACGCATCAAGTCCTTGGATCTGGATCAGAATCAGGGACGGACACTTTTCTGCACCTGAACCGGGTTTTGATGGAAGCATGACCAAAGCTGCGAACGGACCGGTTCCCCTGCACAGCCGCCTCCTGCTCCACCTGCTCCCGCTGCTGCTGCTGCTGCTGCTGCAGCTTCATGTCTCACCCGTGTGTCTGTCCGCGCAGCGCGGCCACACAGCGCGCTACTTCGGCCAAATAGCCGAGAACTCTGCGGCTGGGACGCCGGTGGACGGGGTGATGCTGCCGGTGGGGACCGGCGGCTGCCCCGGTGCGGACCTCAACACCAGCCTGAAGGGGGATTACGCTTCGGATTTTAGGCTTGTTCACCTCCGCGGACACCGGGACCACCG
>NW_019451137.1:0-1140 GCF_002814215.2 Seriola lalandi dorsalis | reverse complement strand
AACCCTCTTTCCATTTCATCTCAGGTAAGCTCGGCGGCCAGGACTCCTTTGAGAGCATTGAGAGCTTTGAGAGCTGTGACCGATTGACCCAGTCGTGGAGCAGCCAGTCTTCATTCAGCAGCCTGCAGCGGGTACCTTCGTATGACAGCTTCGACTCGGAAGACTACCCCACCGCCCTGCACGGTCACAAGCCCAAGGGCACCTTCAAAGACTATGTGAGGGAGCGCTCAGACCTCAGCAAGGATAAACCCGTCATCCCAGCAGCGGCTCTGGCAGGATACACAGGTAAGATGTGTAGAGGTCAGAGTTTATACATTAGAACTTTTTGTATAAAGTCCTACCCCAACAAGTACTGCAGCATTTTATAAACCCTTTTCACAGCAGACATTTTTAAACTGTCATGGCAGGAAAATCACAGGGTAACCAATAACGTTAATCCTAACTTACACAAACTTTACAAAATGTAGAACTGCATTATTTATTTATTTACAATAGTTACACATATAATAATAGTGGGGTTTATGATCCCGGTAGTGTCTGCATGCCATCAAAAGACTTTTAAGTCTTGCTTCAAAAGATTCCATTTGTTGACATTCACTCTTGTGCATGACGAAAAAAAAAAGAATGTTATAGCCTTGAACTGCGCCTAGACTAGATCATTCGTCTCTATAAACATAAAGACACAAAAGCTCAATTAAAAGGTCAACTTGTCTTTTTCTCTAAATGTATTGCAGAAATCTCAGCAGCGAATATCTCAAAATCAGGGTAAATTAAACCCCAAACTATTATGTGCATGACTTTTCTTTTTTTGGGGGGGGTGAAACATTCTCACATGGTGCAGAATTCCCTCCACCAGTTCTATGAGAGGCAACGTTCAGATGTAACACACTTGTTGATGCTCTGCAAAAGCCCCAGATGTGGGGGTGCCTTAATGCACTGCTTTAAGACCAAAAAAAACACCTTTTACCAAGGCAGCACAAGTCATGCACATTACAGGAAACAAAACATATTTCGCTCGCACCTTCTTCTCCTTCTTCTTATCCTCTCTATCTCTCTCAGTCTTTTGTTCTGTCTTCACTTATCATCTACCTCCTTGTTATCTGCAGCCCACATCTCAACCTCTTTTTCTTTTTTTTTTTT
>NW_019451136.1:0-789 GCF_002814215.2 Seriola lalandi dorsalis | reverse complement strand
TGCAATTGTATAGTACATTTATTTTTTTGGCACTATAGTGAGGACAGAATTGTCTATTTCATAATGTAGTGTTGTGTAGCAGAGGTGTGTTTGCACATAATTAACAGTAAATCTAACTGTAAACACATCTGCTTTAACATTTGACTAATGTGTGTTTATATTCTAGTACTAATGAGGCTGGCAGATGATTTTCTGTGCTGATATGTTTCAGTCTGATCACTTCATGCAGATTGTGTTTTTGGCAGACTGAAGGATATTAAAACTGTTCACTGAAACTCAGGACAAAATTAACAATATAATCAATTTTGTGTGAAATTAGGACAAAATGGAACAAAATTCTACAATAAATATATTGTCAAAGACCCTGCATCACATCAGAGGTGGGTGACATTATTGCCTGACTTTATTCAATTCAATTCAGTTTTATTTGCATAGCGCCAAATCATAACATACATTATCTCAAGGTACTTTACAGGGTAACTATTAATATAATACATTATTATAGAGAGAAGCCGAGTTCGCACATTATTAACACACAGTATGTAGAAATGTGTTGAGGTGACTCTTTTGATGAAGGTGACAAAATAAGGTGATTAAGCACTGGAAGTATTTTATGTTTTATATCGACACCCTCTTAAAATAATGGCCTAAGTCATTTTTTCAGGTTTTTCAGGAAACACAAAAAACTCAACAAAAGAGTCACACTTTTGACATAGGCCATTATACAACCGGGGGTAGAATTGCATGTTCCCCTCAACTGAGGATTCAGGCGATTTTACCAGAGGTGGC
>NW_019451135.1:0-822 GCF_002814215.2 Seriola lalandi dorsalis | reverse complement strand
TAAACATCATAGCTGGAACTGGAGGTACAGCCGAGAAAGGTGTGCTGAGAGCTGTCTGAGATCGAGCTGTGTTTGGAAAATTGGCTTCCCTGTGGTGAAAAATGAGGAAGCATGACTGCAACATGAAGTCAAAATGTGACAGTTCTGTGAGGGGAAAGTGAATTGAAAATTACTAACATTTTATGCCCTCCTATGTGTCATTCTCCCTTACCTTGCTGAGGGATCGACCACGCTGCTCATTTTCTGACAAAACACCAAGCACTGTCCGCTGCCTGGCTTTCTGGACCTGTGATGCATCCATTTTGCTTGACGGTGGAACATTTTCTTTGCTAGTGTGACTGCCGTAATGGGCATTTGTGCTGAAGTTCATCTTTAAAAAAGGAAACAGGGAAATTCATTTATTTAATTCTTATTTGTTTTTAGGGTTTTTTTTTTTGTTACCTTATATCCTATATGTGTGAAGTATTCTGTTCATTGTCTTTAATGTATATCTGTAAACTGAAAAAAGCAATAAAGATGAATCTAAGGCAATTAGAAATAAAGCTAACTGTAATTACACAAATGATTGGTTTTTATTGTGAAACAAACGAATTGTTTTAAGACTTTAGGCCTTCAAAAATCATTTAAATTAAACAATCTGGGAAAGAAACATGACTCATAGCAATTCAAGCACATAATCCAGAAGACACTGCTTTACTTTAAAGGGTTACAAGAAAAAAGGTTGGAGACTGCTGCAGCAGCAGCAGCAAGGATGCTAGTAATATTGTTTAGGTGGTAAGTTTATGGTTTCCCTGACTACAGTAAAGCAGTACTGAAATCTAC
>NW_019451134.1:0-691 GCF_002814215.2 Seriola lalandi dorsalis | reverse complement strand
ACACACACACACACACACACACACACACACACACACACACACACACACACACACAAACACACACACACGCATGCGCAAGTCTACTCTACATTATAATACAGATAAATACACAAACAGACTGCAATATTTTCCTCAAGTTTAAGATAACACAGGGAGGACAAAGACCCTCAGAAATCCATTTCCACTTCATTTGATTTTGTGTGTGTATGCAGATCACAAGTGTCATAGCTAACCTGTAACTCACACAGGCTCCCTACTCCAGCTGGAGAGTTCCCACATAAATCAACTCTCTCTCAAACACACACACACACACACACACACAGCCACACGCTCTTCCCATCAGTCATTTGGCTTCCAGTTTGCTTTTGTCAGCGGCAGTAACATTTCTGCTGTGTTTCTGCCCAAGAGGTAACAAGTGTGAAAGCCTTACCTCGGCTCCCCTGCAGATGCTTTACAAGCTGGGGTGAACATCTCACAGTCAGAAGATGGTGCAGCATTAGCAGTGGACCAGCTGCCAGAGCAGGAGAGGTTGAGTGAATGTGTGTAAGAGAGAGAAACAGAGAGGAGGGAGATAGTGTAGGGGGAGAGGGAGTGCATATAGGGGGAGGGTACAGCGATAAAGCGCAGGGTAGGGCAGAATTATAAGATGAGAGACAGTGTGAAAATGTGTGTGTGTGTGTGTGTGTGTGTG
>NW_019451133.1:0-760 GCF_002814215.2 Seriola lalandi dorsalis | reverse complement strand
AATCCAGATTTTACATAAAAAAGATTTGGGTTCCTTTGCTCTGAGTGTATGATAGCAGGACTGATTACAGCAGGTGAGCAGAGTGTACGAAGGCTGGAGTGTGCCATTATACAATCTTTCAGTGTTTAATGAATAAGTTAACAAGTTAAATAACAAATACAAATCAGAGATCAATCAACTAAAAATGATAATTAGATTTGCCACTTAGATTAGGTAGTTGTGTGGTAACAGTTGGCACCTGCTGTTGCTCTGTGGGTTGAACTTCATTTTCTAATATGACACTGAGCAGATGTCTTTAAATTATTTAAGCCTTTTTAATCTTTATATACCATTCCATTTTAAAATTGAATTATTATTTGATCATTTCAAAACAGAATGACATATAAGTTTACTATTTTACCATTTAAATGCAACTGCAATAAATACAGCATAAATGTATTAATTAATTGTAATTTAACGTTGCATAAATCTATGATAAATCCATTGGCACACTCGAGGCTCCATAATAAATATTACTGACTTGAATATGGTACACATATAACCACCAAGCATGATTTACTTTATATTTCCACGTATTAAGGACTGAAACTTATAAATACATTTTGGCACTCTTAGAAACAGCTTTCAATGTGTTCCTGTGTTCTACCACCAACACAAACTACAGCCTCAAACTGACCTTTTTCACACAGTTGAAATGATTCTGCTCGTATTTATAAGCAACTGTAGCACACAGGACCTTTGACATAGTTTAGGTTGCATT
>NW_019451132.1:0-760 GCF_002814215.2 Seriola lalandi dorsalis | reverse complement strand
ATTTGTGAGATTTAGATTTACACATATTGACAACGGTGGCTATTAAAACGGCAAATATTCGCAAGACCTGTACATTCAGATCTTTTATTGGATATATAGAATCATTCACTTACCGTTGACCATCAGTGACACCGACATACCCGAGTCCTTAGGGAGAAGTTAACAAAAAGTTTATTTCCGGTCTAATACTGGAGCTGGCCTGAGATCAGAGCCTGCACTGGAAGCGCGGCCATACAGGATCGCTCTCGGGGCTAAGATTGCTTGCATCCTTCCCCAGATCTGTGTCTTGACCAATCCTGTCTTTCAGGTCTATGGACAGTTCTCTCGACCTCCTGGCTTGGTTTTCACTCTGACATACACCATCAAGAGACCTTATATAGACAGGTGTGTGCCTTTGCTAATATGTACAATGAATTCAATTAGGCACAGGTGGACTCCAATCAAGTTGTAGAAGCATCTCGAGGACCATTGATAGAAGTAGGATGCACCAGTTGCAAGTGTCATAACAAAGGGTCTTTATACTTATGTAAATGGCATATTTCAGTCTTCACACATAATTTCTTCCTTAATAGTAAACAAATTTGTCCCGTTTCATACAAAGTGTCTACTGTATTAAAGAGACTAACAGTATTTGAACTGGGAGCCTCAAACTGATGTGGCTCTGATGCTGTGATCATTTTGCTGATATTATGTGCCATTTTTTTTTAAATGGCAGAAGTTTGAGAGGTTCGCTGACCCCTTTCCCCCATAGATTTGTATG
>NW_019451131.1:0-1042 GCF_002814215.2 Seriola lalandi dorsalis | reverse complement strand
CTTTCGGTGTTCAGTGTGGATTGTTATTGTTAATAGATTGGCATTTCTATGCTTTACTTTGAGTAAAAAATGGAGAACCATTTCTCTTTTGTTCTCTTTGTTGGCATGGTCTTGTATTTGGTACAAAACTGCCCTCTCTAAAATAGCAAATCAGCAGTCTGTGAAGATTCTCAGTCATCCAGGTCATGGTTATTCAGTACTGAACGTACTGAAGCCCCTTAGATGAAAGTTGAAACGTCTTCAAGTACCTACAACCAAGTCCTGTTTTCCTCGATTCGGTCCTTCTTGGATGGCAAATCAGTATATTTTCAGTCATCTGTGCACAGTGAAAATTCCCTAAATGATAAAAGGAAAACTTATAGGTCGCTGGTGAAGGATTTTATTCACTTGTTTTTTGCAATTTTCAACTGTTTTATATCTTTTTTTTTTTTTGTAACAACTGAAGGTCACAACAAGATGTATGTATTTACCTTGCAACTCTCTCTCTCCTTCTCTCTCTCTCCCTCTCTCTTTCTTATTAACCAGTTACATAGAAAACCAAGTAGGCCTGGAGAATATAACAGAGTTTGATCTTGTGAACTACCGCGAGCTGAAGAACCTGTAAGTAATGCTTTTTTCTCACAACTTGCTGTACAACAAAGACACATGCAATTCATGCTTCCAGATGACAGACTAACATCAATGTGATCCTATACAACTGACTGTTCGCTGAGCCCCCCCTTCACTTACCGTTGATACGCTTGTCAAGCTCTCAGCTCTCGCAACGCTGTCAGTAATTCTGCAAACAATGAGTCTTTCATTTCTAGCAGCAATCATCCATTTTGTCATCTGAGCATTCGCAGGCAAATTTGATTAGCTTAAGCTAGCTAATTAAGCTAATGTTAGCTCGATGAGTTTGAAAACTTGTCTCCAGTTGATGTTTTAGTGGGTACATTTATATTGCACTAAGACTTATGCTAGATATTATACTATTATAAATACGATGAGGAAAACTAAAAGATCAGACTGTTATTTAGTTCTAACATAATTCTGGATGCTTATG
>NW_019451130.1:0-807 GCF_002814215.2 Seriola lalandi dorsalis | reverse complement strand
ATTGATTAACATAATAATACTGATTAATAATTAATTAACGTTATACTTCAATGATTTATTAAGGATTTTAAGGATTCTTAGTTAATAACCAAACGTGCTCCTACCGGACCCAACAAAAGGAAGAACTCCTGGCTTTAATGTTTAACAGATATGAAGTTAAACATCCCATACCAGCTGAGCTGAAGAAGCCATACTGTGGGTGCAGAGCAGGGGTTAAGCTAAAGGCTAGGAGATGCTTTTCTACCATCAATCCTTATGGGAAATGTCAACTCCCTGGCTAACAAGTGTGATGAACTGGAGGCATTTGTGAAGAACCAGGGAGCATATCGTGAGTGTAGTCTCATGTGTTAAACAGCAACAGAGACGCCAGAGCAAGTGGAAAGAAAAAAGGTGGAAGACTGGTTCTGCTTACGAACAATACATGGTACAACCCTGGTCACATCACAGTGAAGGAGATGATCTGCTGTTGGGATATTGAACTGTTGGCAGTTGGTCTTAGACTGAACTATGTACCAAGGGAGTTCTCACACATTGTCGCCATGTTTACATTCAACCACGAGCAAAGCCCGCAGTTGCGTGTGACGCCATTCACAAGACTGTTGCGAGAGTACAGACCCAGCACCCTGATGCATTCATTGCAATATTAGAGAAAAGTCAGTCTCACCTTTCACCTGACTGGCTTCACTTGGTGTGTTGACTGTCCCACAAGGGAAAATAAGAAACTTGATCTGTTGTATTCAAATGTCAAGGAGGCCTACACTGCTTCAGCTCACATAATAATCTGGTTTTTCTTCAGCCTTCCTACAA
>NW_019451128.1:0-839 GCF_002814215.2 Seriola lalandi dorsalis | reverse complement strand
TTCCGCTTCCGGGACCGAAGTTGAGGAATTCCAGCGCGGGAAGTAACTACTGCCACCGTGTGGTCTCTACGCGAAACTTTATTTTATTTTACATTTATTTATTTTATTTGTATTCACTCTTAAATACAAGTAGAAAATAATCAAAACTCACAATAAATGCCAATTAATTAATTTTATTTTCCCCTAGGGGATAAATAGAGTATCTGTCTATATATCTATATATCTATATATCTACATTTATTTACATTATTTTATTTGTGATTTCCCCCCCATTTTTGAAACATCCTCACATGTTCCTCATTATTATTATTATTATTATTAGATTTGCCAGTTTTTATTATTTTTATTTTTACATTTATTTATTTTCAGTTTTGACCAGCCATGAAAAAAATCAGATTTTGCAGCTGACATTTTGTATCTGAATTATTACTGTGAATTCATGTCACTGCGAATGATTCTCTACATTAACACAAGGAATAAAGACACATTCAGCTGCTGTTTCTCACAACGTCACACTGACCTCAGATCTGCAGCTGATCTGATGAGATGGAGATTTAAACTGAGTTTGCACAAACTTCTGTAAAATGTCTCATTTGAAAACTTTACTTACATCATTATTAATGATTAGTTAATGATTTTGATCATTTTATCACAATTTAATTTGAATGTAAATGAATGATCGATGACTACAGATGTTTACACAGAGCAGTGCTGCGTCTTCTGTTCTTCAGTCGAACCAGAATGATGTGAACATTTTCTAAAACGACTTGATGTTTTGTTTTTACTGGATGAAATAATAAAGTTGAATGAGAATGAGAACAGACCAATCAGACGGCAGC
>NW_019451127.1:0-1072 GCF_002814215.2 Seriola lalandi dorsalis | reverse complement strand
GGTCTCTGGAAACAGAGACACTAACAGCGGTCAAATGCAGGTCAGCACAGTCAAATGAATCAGTCATATGATTCTTTCACAACATGAGCACACACAGATATGTATGTGTAAATAGCTCTAGTAGATGCATGTTTGTGTTTTTGTTTTTACTTACTCAAAGACATCAGAGTGCTTCATTTTCCTGTAGTATTTGGCAAGTTTGATGGAAAAGATGATGCTGGGGATGAAGAAGATCAAACACCAGCCCAGACTGAACCAGAACGCATTCTAAAGAGAGAGAGAGAGCAAAAAACAATGCAGGGCCGATAACCAGGAAAGTGATTTATAACCTTTTGACGAAGATAAAAAATTGACATTCGTAAAAATTGGTTCCCATTCTCCCATTCTCCAGTGTATTGGTCAGTTAGGGGCGGAGTTGTGCAGGCGTGGGCGAAGCTGACAACATCTGATACTCACCAGGGACTCCACCACGCGTGAGCAGACAATGGTCTCCAGCGAGTCCAACGCACCCGCCACCGGCCGACAGCGGCCCACCTGCTGTGTGATCTGAGGGAGAATGCACACAGGGCAAAAGGTGAACTCATGTGCACACAAACACAAACACAAACACAAACACAAACACAAACACAAACACAAACACAAACACCAACGGGCGTTTATTTTAACAAGTGCAGGCACAGATTTGAACAGACTTTACCGTGAGGTTGGCCCACTCAGCGTAAGCAACGAAGTAACTCAGCTGACAGTCCAAAAACTTTCTGCTCTCCTAGGATCCAGAGAGAGAGAGAGAGAGAGAGAGAGTAAATTCCACACATTTTCTCCCTGCTTTACACTGGGAAGTCATGAGGAATCAGTGGAACGCCTGGCCATCTTAGAAGTGTGGAATTCTGGGTAAATCCTCTGAAGTGACCCGTAAATAACTGCCATAGCTTTATGATTAGACAAGGAAAGGAAAGTTTATTTTATATAATGCACGTCTTACTCAGTTCTTTGCACAATGCATTAAAAACACTAAAGGTCAATTGGAGATATTCCATTGTCAATACGTTATTGTGTTTCCCGTGTGAGGCTT
>NW_019451126.1:0-760 GCF_002814215.2 Seriola lalandi dorsalis | reverse complement strand
TGAGTAAATCCTGTCTCAAAGGTGTGAAATCTTTCATATCTGACAACAGATGAGAATTCAATTTACACATTTGTTTTCTCCATCAATCCAAGTCGAGATTAGAAATACTCATATACTGTATATTTAGTCTGACTAGTTTTACCACAGTAGCTTTTGACTTCATCTTATGTATCTAATCTTACGTAGTCTGGACAGAAAAAAAAATGCATTTGAATGGAATAGGTCTCACAAATCTGCAGATTCTAAATAGGATTTTAACGTGCAGCTATTGTAAGAACCAGGTTTCATCCAAATTCAGATTCATACTGTACAACTCAAATTGGGACTTTATTTCAGGTTGCTTACAGAAACAGAAGCTCTAGCTATGTATGAATCCAGGCCTGTTCACATTTAACTGTGGATTGGACACTTCAACGGTACAAAGGTTTGTAATATCTCCATTATACGTGTGTCATTGTTGTTAGAACATGGCTGGATAATGGCAGCTAAAATTGGATTAGCTGCATTGCAGACTAAACACACCAGCTGTTTAACAGTGATTCTCTCTTAACCACTCTGGTTTTTATCTGTGTGTGCACACGCACAGTTGTAAAAGCAAAGCTGTTTTTTTTCCCGTCCATATGAACTACTGGAGCACACAGTAATGTAACCCCAGGCCCAAGGTCAGTTTTAGAGCATATGACCGATCACACACATACACAGATGACACAGACAGTTGAGTGCATGTGCCTCTCTCTCTCTCTCTCTCTCTCTCTCTCTC
>NW_019451125.1:0-797 GCF_002814215.2 Seriola lalandi dorsalis | reverse complement strand
CAGCTACGTGGCTTCTGCAGTGTGAAAACCTCCTAACTCCTGCGGAACTGCGTGGACAGGTCTGTGAGGAGTTAGGAGGTTTTCACATGACATCAGTTTCTGTTAGTGGCAGTGTTGTGGAGGTAGACAGAGACTGACATCATCAGCAGGGACACAGTGGAGGTGGAGCGGTGACTACATTGCCCAGCATGCCCTGGGACTGTCAGGGTGGAGGGGGTGGAGCCTCTGGGTCAGGAAGTATTTTATAACACGGTGAAATCAGATTTACAAGATGTTGTTGCTCAGTGTTACAACTTCCTGTTGCACAAAACTATGTTTTTATATCATTAGAATATTTCACACCAACAGCAGTGTCATCAACAAAGGTCAAAGGTTAATCAACATTTGAATTAATAAATATAAAGTGACAAAATGAACAGGGAGTTTTTGGTGTTTAATCACACATTTCTTTGGGGGGGTGGAGTCTCTGCTGCACCCCTGTGGACAATCATCTCATTAATGTTTCCTGTTCCTTTCAAAATAAATCTTTCATTATTACTCTATGTAAAATAGAGAAATTAAAATAATGAATTTACAATGTGAGAATGTTGCTGTTTGACTGGAGAGCGTCTGATCTGAAGCTCTAAACACTGTGATCACAGATCAATAACAGATCAGCTCCAAAGATTCTCTTCAATAATCTGAATCGTTCATTAAGGAATTGTAAACAAACGTTATTGTTTGGTTGATTTTTCTCAGGACTTTGAGGATTCTGTCAACGTCTTTAACAGAAATATAGATTTCTAACATTTTTAACA
>NW_019451124.1:0-890 GCF_002814215.2 Seriola lalandi dorsalis | reverse complement strand
TTTTTACCACTCTGTAAAAATAGTCTGTTAGGGGAATAAAAAATACTTTAAAATTTAGCTTATGTAAAAGTACAAAATCTATCACCAGAAAATCGTATCAAAAGTAAAAATACAATTAAAAATGATTGCTGATGCAGTTACACAGTAAGCAGCAGTTTAAGATTCAACTACACTGTGAAACATTATACATGAATCTAGTGGAATTAAATCATCTTTTCTCATTAACTTAATGTAAATGTGCAAATTATGTTCATTTCAAGTTAATTAAACTTCACATAGTTTTAACTTTCAGACTTTAAAATATAAAAATATATAAACTTACAAACATGAGTAGTTCTTAATTCATTTTTTTGAATATAAAATATGTTTTGAATGACATTACTCAAATCATGACATGAACTTTCTAAGGAAACAAAACTTAGAATAATAACAGTCATGATAATGAAAACATTGCTAAAACACAAACTTGAAATGATTTAGAGTGTACTTTAAGTTTGAGTTTAAAATACAATATTTGTATCTAACATTGTGACTGAAGTAGATGCACTTTAAAGCTGTAATTAAGTACAGTACTTGAGTAAATGTACTTAGTTGCTTTTCACTACTGTTTGTAGCCACATCCTACCTACAGAAGTATAAAATGTACTTCACATATCAGAAGGAAAAGTACTTGTTCTTACTTTGTCATTCTGCCTAACATTATCAGACTGTTACGACTGACTGTGATATGTTCATGGAGAACAACCATAAACACAAATGACACACATTTATGGAGAAAAGAAAAAGTGTCTGGGGGTTTAAATGGTGTCAATATCTAAAAGGAGATGGGGACAGTGGAAGAAGATGACAAACAGATATAAAAACCCAGAGTAATGTTGTAAAAATATTTC
>NW_019451123.1:0-794 GCF_002814215.2 Seriola lalandi dorsalis | reverse complement strand
TGAGACCTGATATAGACAGGTGTGTGTCTTTCACATCATGTCCAATCAGCTGAGTTTACCAGGTGGACTCCAGTCAAGGTGTAGAAACAGAGATGATCAGAAGGGACCTGAGCTTAACTTAGAGAGTCATAGCAAAGTGCCTGAAAACTTATGTCAGTGTGATATTTCAGTTTTTGCTTTTAAATAAATTTGTTTTGGCATTGTGATTTATTAAGCAAAGATTGATGAGGGAAATTTTTTTTTATTTTAGCATAAAAATGCAACATAAAGAAATGTGAAAAATGTGAAGGGTTCTGAAGACTTTCTGAATGCACTGTACCGCACAGATAGCATTTAGTCACTCTTTTGCTTTGGCCTTGTGTGAAGGTGTTATAGCAGCCTACAGTCATCTGCGGCTGTGGCCAAATGCATGCATAAAGTTTTGCGTGATAATAAGGAAGAGAATGACACTCTGCGATTCAGACATTTCCTAAATGTTAATGTGCCAATACAAAAATAAAATACACATTGTCGATGAATCCCAAAGCTCAAGTCTTTGGAGGATGAGTTTCAAGTCAAGTCTTAAGTCACTGTGTGTGCGACTTATAGTGCGACTCAAGTCCAAGTCGCAAACTCAAGTCTCCATCTCTGAGCAAAAGGCCTTTTTCAAAGCAGATTTTGACATTTGGCATGTTACATAAAGGAAAGCACAACATTAAAGATGGGTGATTTCCAGCTGCTTCAGTGAAACTGTAACTGAACAGATGACCCTTAGTTTGAGGATGTTTTTCAGCCACATCAGATGTGCAGTCCTC
>NW_019451122.1:0-988 GCF_002814215.2 Seriola lalandi dorsalis | reverse complement strand
CACACACACACACACACACACACACACACACTGGGAGAAGAAATAACACAGATCGCACTGCTGGTTTATGTGGAGCGGGGTAACAAAAGAGAGCGACGGAACAGATGGTGACTTACAGGCAGCCGCACTGTGCCACAGGCAAACAAAAGGACAAGTATCTGCGCTCCGCTGAACACATGCTGCCCCACTTCCTGATATGATGGAGACACTTGCGCCGATAACGTCACCTCAGCGCAGCCATCCTCACATCTCTAGTCGTCTTTAAAGATTGTGAAATCATTAATAGCGCGCGGGTGGTGGTGGGTTAAAGCAGCTGCGCACGTCCAAGTTTAGAGATATCCGACACAACGAGCTGCTTTTTGGGCACCTTGCGCGTCTCGCAGCATGCGGCCCTTTGTTGTCAATGATTGACTGTGTGGGCGGTTGCTAAACTGCCCCGACTTACAGTATGCGACTTAACAACACATGAGCAACTCCGAAATATTGTGGTCGGACACAGGCTGGACATGGAGGAGCCGCCTGCTACAGCCAGAGATCACAGCTGGATGTAGCAGATGAGGGGAAGGGACAGGCCAGGGGGCTTTGTGTACTTGTGTAGTGTGTGTGTTGTGTGCGTGTGTGTGTGTGTGTGTGGTCACAGGTTTTGAGCACCTACTGAAATTCCTGATCACGAAATAAGAAAGTACATCTTCAGTTATATACTCAGAGAAACTCAGATGATGATTTTTATTTAGGTCAAAGGGAAGTTCCTGGACTAGATCATTATTTCCTCATTCTGGTCACGTTTCAGATCAACTCATTAGGCCTACATATTTCTGTCTCACACACTCTGATGTGTTCTTGCCCTCAGCTCAGCAGTGGACTCCAGAACAGGAGGCAAAGTGGCAATCAAGAAGCTGTACCGACCTTTCCAGTCTGAGCTCTTTGCAAAACGGGCCTACAGGGAGCTGAGGCTTCTCAAACACATGAAGCATGAGAATGTAAGACA
>NW_019451121.1:0-830 GCF_002814215.2 Seriola lalandi dorsalis | reverse complement strand
AAAAAAAAAAAGAAGGAAAAAAAAGACAGGGATAAATAAATAATAGGAAGGCAGTGGAGAGTGGGAGGCTGAGGGCAGAGCTTAGGGGTTAGCAAATTAAAGGGTGAGCCCAAAAAACTGGGCATGGGGCATCTGTCAGGAAAGGGGAGGGCATTGTGGTGAAAGGGTGTGGCATGCGTGAAGTGGAGGTTGGTCAAAGAGTAAAAGAACAATAACAAGCATCTGTGAGACAGTACTCTCAGGCAAAAAAAAAAAAAGACATACGTGGAAAATATTTCGAAAATCGTCTCCAGTGTATTATTCGTAGCAAGCATGAGCTCATGCGTTGTGGCTGTGTGCAGTGGTGTGATACTGATGAGCCGTTGGTGGTTGGTGAATAACACAGTGCCTCCAACAGTGCAGTAAGTCAGCCAGTCAGCCAGTATGGCGGATAGGCAAAGAGCAGCCCAGCAGGGAGGAAGAGAGTGTTTTGGTGAAGCCAGATCCTGAAGCCACCCAAATCATGTGTGCCGGTGGGTGTCTTTGCATGCGCGCGCGTGTGTGCGTGGAATTAAGCGTTGCTTGATGTATAGCCACAGCTGGGGGGAGGCTATGGGAGGGGACAGAGAGACAGCTGGCAGAGCAAAGGGTGAGTGTAACGAGGAGTGTGTGTGACAGCCACAGTGACTCCTTTGTTCCCACTCACTTGTGCCAGTCACAGCGAGTAGATGGCTGATCTGTGAAGTGACTGAATCCTTTCACAGCACCTAGACCAGATACACAGTCCAGCTTTACATTAGCCGTGTCCACAGCCTGTGTGTGTGTGTGTGTGTGTGTGTGTGTGTGTGTGT
>NW_019451120.1:0-843 GCF_002814215.2 Seriola lalandi dorsalis | reverse complement strand
TTGTGTCTATTCGTGTCAAGGACAGAGTTTCTGGAGCGAAACTGACCCAGAGCCAAGTGAGTGTCCCCACAGACAGACAAGACTCCCTCTGCTGTGTTGCTTTACCCACTGGTACAGGTAGAGGGCGTCACTGGTCAACCCAGCTTCACTGGGCTCGCCACTGGAGTCTCCAAAACCTCATGAAAAGACACATTACAACCTCAGAATTATGATTAATACTGTACATTACCTGACAATACAATAACAATACATCAGCAACATGATTAAACTATCCACTATCTATGTTTTATTGACACTGGGTTTACTTTAAGCGCCCTTATTTAGCATTTATAAGCAGCATATAAACATTTAACAACACACGACACGCTATGAATATGCTGCAACCTGATATAAGAGAGACGTCACTTCTCCTTGGGGTCAGAGAGGTCAAACTGCTTGTTTATTGACCTCTTATGAACAAGCTGTTATAAAACTCCAATAAAAGAAATCCAAAGTCACTACTTGGCTATTTGGAAGGGATAATGCTGCATAAAAAGTACTGTCAACACCAATCACAAATTTAGCAAACATGAAATTCAAGTATTTAACCATGTTTTACAGCCGAAACAGAGGTAATGCATCATTTTCTGTAGCAGCCTTCTGAAACATAAGTTTAAAATCATCAAAATGAAAAGAAATCCTCATCCTGAAGTATCAAGTTTAAACCAATGTTAAGACTGTATTTTGTTAAACATTGCCAAAGATGTCCAGGATCCAAAACAACATTAGCAAATGGATTTTATTCTGAAATTTCAGTTGCATCTCATAAAAAAAAAAGATCAGTTGAAGAGCAACAATAAGCGT
>NW_019451119.1:1306-5308 GCF_002814215.2 Seriola lalandi dorsalis | reverse complement strand
TATAAAGCTGTGAATACGCATGGTTCAGTTTCACAAATCTCAACTCTGTCTTGCTAGATCAGAACTGAAAAATACTGTTTGAAACATTTCTCATGAAGCATAACTCTGACCTTTGTGTCACTTGTTCTCACCAACTATAAAGTACCAGTGGGTGTTATCCCCTCCAAACTCAGGGGGGGCAGTAATGAGCACATTACCACAAGGAGATGCTTGCGCTCACTTAATTAAAAAAGTGAGATTTATTCTTTCTCGGAATTGTTTTCAAACTGTATTTTTTTAGTTTTGCAAGAGAAAAGACTTAAAGGATGAAGCCTAACCGGCTAATCCGTCCCAACCTCCGCTAAAGTGAAGGGCACAGTCACTTCCTACAGCTTTTCTGTCTCCCACGCAGTGGATGAGCCAGTCCTGAACGGGGCTATTGGTGGAAGCAGAAGCTTGATTTCTCCTCCCCCAGTTAGCCATAAATGGATGTAAACACAACCTCAATAACCTTCATAGTAAAGCCTCTGTCTGCTCCACCACTCTTTACACAAGACTGTCCTCCCAAGAAAAACAACAATTCAAAAATAAGGTTTGTGTACAAGTGACAACGCCCCCTAGCGGCAGTAGTCAATATGACTCGTCAAGTGACATTGTTATAGTACAACAAAGTCCACAGAGGGAGGAGATAACAACACAGAAGACTGCTGTTTATTTCCTGCTTCAAACCAATAGTCAACATTAGTTGCTTTTGACCATGAGCACAATCGTTCCCTAAAGCTTAGCCTTAAAAGTGTTTATTATTGTAACCATGACAACGAAGCTCCTCTAACCTTAATGAAGTACCTATTTTAACCAAAACCATGATATTTCCCTAAACCTAACCAAGTTTCTTTGTGCCTAAACCTAACCCGACCTTTACCACAGTAATGTAACAGCATAAAACAGATTTACAATATTTTTGGAAGGCACTGACAAATGATGAAGTGCTGCTGATTGATCAGATCAGAAAACACTTATTACCTTCATATCACCCTCGGATTGCTCTGTCTCTGACAAGAGATCAACGCACATGAGAAAGTAAAAATGAAAATGTAATAACAAAACCAATGAATACGTTTTAAAATGATAACAAAAATAAAATAGAACAGATCATTTCAAAACATGAATACAATAAAATAAATAATAAAATACAATAAATAATGGCCATAAAACATCCTAATCAAAAGCCAAGGTTTTAAGAGAGGTGGGTTTTAAGTCTCTGTTTAAACATATCAACACTTTCAGCTGTTCTCGGGCCGCAGGCAGACTGTTCCAGCCACTCTGGGTATAAATATGTGCACGCTGGTCTGACACTCACACTCTCTCTCGCCACACATTTAGCTTTTTTAAAATACCAGTTTTCATGTCGGAAATAGTGTATGCATCGCGGATAGATCTGCTGTAAATACTACAACACCAAATGTTCCTTAATTCATGGCTGAAAATAATGCCCAACAAATACAACGTTTTCTCCTGTTTGAGTCACATTTGCTAAAAAACTAGAGTGCCCAGCTGTTTCAGAAACTTAGGTAGTGTTTCACTGATTTACATCTTCAGTAGGAAAGGAAGAGGTTTGGGGCTGAGAGTTGTGGAAAAGGTGGCAAAATCAGAGAGCTTTGAAAGACGGAGTAGCACATCGTAGGTGTTACTGACGACAAGAAAAATACAGAGAACACAAGCTTTCCCCGTCAAATGGTAACAAACACAACAGCCGCAATTGAATCTTTTTTACTCTAAGATGACACAGTTCTCGACATTTAGATATAGATGTTAGTGGAGAACCAAAGAAAATGGCAATTTAGAGTAAAATCTAATCCTATTACAATACTATACTTTAGTCCATTTCTATCCACAGGTTTTTATTTTCATTTTGAATTTGAGCATGAAGGAATGAAAGACATGGGAAAGAAATAACACAAGGTTTTACCCCTGGTTGAATTGTAAAAGATGTAATAAAGGCCTATTTCCAGCAGTTCAGATGCAGCATCAGTGGATTCCTGCCACTCACCATTAGATGCCAGAAAGCCCGGCAACAGACTAAAGCGCCACATGGTGTGTGTGGACTGAGGAGACAAATTAATTCATCAAAGTCATTTGAAAGCCATCTTAAGGGAGAAGCAGCAGTAAATCGCCATGATTTAAGGGTTACTGGCTCTCTTTGTATTATGTAATCCTGTTATGCCCTCTTGAGAATACTGTGTTCACATAACAGTAGTTTGTTAGAAACACACTAAATCAAAATTTCTTTTAACCAAATCTTGGAAAATAGGATAAAACAAATGGCTAAGGTGAGGCTGGAAATAGCCAGATGATTTTCTCTCTGTTCCTAGAAAAGGCTCTGCAGTCTTCCAGGTTTAATAGTGAGGAATGCCTGGTACAAGGGACCGGCGCCCAAAGCAGAATATATCAATAGAGCCGTGTGAGTTCCAGTGGATCTACACTCTCACCTCCACTTGGCACAGAAAAGGTTCAATATTTAGAATTATGAAGTGGGAGCTTGTTCTGTGCGTTTGGCAACAGGACGACTGACACCATTGACTGTCAGTCACTCGCTTCTGTGTTGCTATGGAAACAACCTTGTTGCTTGACTCTGGGGCTAATTCTGTAGAAAAGAACAAGCTTGTAGAAAGCAATGGTAAAAAAAAAAAAGAAACAAAAAAAACAAAAAAACAACATGGCTGCATGCATGAGTCATCTGCTAACACATACACTCAGAGCTCTCCAGTTTTATCACTGCGAGCAGCCTGTCAAAGCTCCCTGTGTGATTGTAGCTAAACACAGCCGCAGCAGGGACCACACGAGAGAACAAAAGCAACACCAGACTGTGGTAAGGGCCATGGGAGAAGGCAATAATCACAGCTGACTCAAACATACTGACATATTTAGCTCCAAACTTTATCAACAGCCGAAGCTGTGGCCGGGGTACATTTTTAACCGAGGGTCCACCAGCAGGAGTGAGGGTTATGTTGTGACAAACAGAGGCAAAATATCACAAGTAGAGCTGAAACAAATCCTCAAATGATCTGATAATCATCTGAAGTAGTATCATTGTGAACTGAATGTCTTTTGGTTTTGGACTGAAACAATTTCAAGACGTCATCTTAAACTCTGGGAAACAGGGTTTTTTAAAAAGGTGTTTGTACAGTTTTTCCCACCACATTTTCACACATGAGAGTGGGAGAGTACTACAAACACTAGTAATGCAGTCCAGTACAACACCTCCACTAATTACAGCCTCAGCTTCTATGTGACCAAAGCTTTTTTTTTATTTTATTATCTGTTTTTCAGTTTCAGCTTCTAACTCAGCAGCTGTCAGTGGCTCCCTTACATTAGAACTGTGTTTTCTGTAGCACCCCCTTCTGCTGTTGGGTGTAGTTTAGGTTATGAGTAGGTGTAGCAGAGATGACTGGTTGAGGTTAGGGATATGTTTTGGGATGAGGTTAACATAAGGGGAAATACAAATCAATGGGGAAAGAGACTCCGACACAACATCTGCATGTCTCCCGGGATCCACACAAAACAAAAATGGCAGTTAACAACATAATAGAATCAAAAAGGTTAGAAAAAATAACTACAGGAAAAATTTATGTGAGATTCACCAAGATTTGTTTTTTCGTGACTTTTTGAAAGATGAAAAAATTTACAAAAATAAGATGTGAATAACCCCATGGCCTTTACCCTGAGCACCTTTCAGACTCTTTCAGGATGTTGTTCGCTTCATCTTGTGAAACAAGTCCAAGGCCTTTTTAACCAGAGAAATACAAAGCAAAATCCGGTTGCTTCAGATATTGTTTTCTTTTGATGCCTTCTTCTCATACTCATCACTTTATTTCTTTTGGACAAATAAAATCTGCTCCCCCTGCTTCTTTCTCTGAAGCAGCAATGTGAACAAAAAATATGCTCCAGTCAACAAAACTGTCATTTACAGGTTTGAAATGAAAATTATTTACCAACACACACACACACACACACACACACACA
>NW_019451119.1:0-819 GCF_002814215.2 Seriola lalandi dorsalis | reverse complement strand
AGAGAGAGAGAGAGAGAGAGAGAGAGGAGGAGGAGGAGAGAGAGAGGGAAATGTAGAGGGTTTCTATGAATGGAAACATGGAGGAGAAACACTGGTGATGAGCAAACCCAAATACTGACAGTTAGACCCTCCCCACCCTTCATCTCTCATCTCCATCTTCTTTCCTCTCTCTGTCTTTATTTCTTCTTTTATCTGATGCACACTCTCAGTTCTCCCACATATCTCAGTTCATTTTTATAACATGTATTATAATGTACTTAAGAGTGGCAGAAAGTAACTGAGTATATTTACTCAAACATTGTACTTTGAGGTGCGTTTTACTTTATACTTCCATTCCACCACATTTAAGAGGGAAATATGAATACTGAACGCTTCCCTCCACATTTATTTGTCATGAGATACAGTTGCTACTTGCTTTGCAGATTAAGATTTTGCATCAAAAAACATATACTGTTCTTATCAAATACAACACATTATTAAATATTAAACCAGTGGTTTCCAACCTTTTGGCTTGTGACCCCTACAAACTAACAGTGGTTGGGGCTCCTTCTCATGTTTCAGATGTCAATGAGTTGTTAGTTTCCTCTCTAAACTTTTCACATGCTTTCACATAAACAAATAGTTTAAATGAATCAATATCCCAAAAAACAAAGATTAAAGAAAACAGACATTTGTATTTCGGAACGTTGTTTGGACTAAACTAACTAACTAACTATGATAGTATATACTACAGAACAAGCACTTAGAGCAAGGCAAATTTGTCAGTAAAGAAACAAAGGCAGTTCAAAGTGTTTTAAGCAAAACATTAAGGTACTAAGA
>NW_019451118.1:0-986 GCF_002814215.2 Seriola lalandi dorsalis | reverse complement strand
GGCTATTTCAGAACTGTTTTTAATTAATGTAAAACTCCTTTAATCAGTCAGGTATTTATTTCACTGGAACAGCCCAAAACAGGCATCCAAACCTGATTATTTATTCTAATAATTGTTTAAATCAATTTCCATAAAATTCACTATATCCTGATATTGATGGTGTTATAAATGGCAAATACCATGAATTACGATGTCTAATCTATATTGCCCACATATGTAAAGGGGCAAACAGATGTGACCTTTATTTAAAATGTGTAATAAATTTGCCCCACAAAGATTTTTCTTTCAACTTCAACAGATCTGGTATGGAAATTAGAATTTTGAGAAAATAATAAATATTCCCTTTTTTAAATATGACTGGCCACTAGAGCTAATATATGGTATTACTCTTTTTCCATATGACCTTGATTTGCTTGACAGTGGACATGTAATTCAGTCATGAACACATTTCAGACAGCTATTATAGTGCTAGGCTAACGGTGTGTGAGTGGCTGTCTTTCATGATTTGTAGGGAGGCGACTCATTGCACGAGACAATGACAAGCCTGCTCCTAACAGAACACATTATTCTCATTAATGATAATCAGAATACTAATAATCATTACATGGCTTGCGTAATTTTAATAAGTCTGAATGATAATTTGGGCTCACCTTGAAATAAAGACACAATCTCTTAAATATTCAGCATTACAATGTCAATAGACTGTAGTGGGCCTGTACTTCTTGCATTCAGGCAGCTAACTTACAAACCACTGCCTAAAATCATATGTTAAATGACAACACGTGAATATATGGGTGAACAAACCTTATGGTTAACCTTACACAGATCTGACAGAGAAAAATATACAAATACATCCTCAAGGACATAATATCCAATACATACTGTATATTGTTGGCAATGCAGATTAGCAGCTTCCTCAGTGTCTGTGTCGGGCAAAACAT
This sequence comes from Seriola lalandi dorsalis, assembly GCF_002814215.2. Lineage (NCBI taxonomy): Eukaryota > Metazoa > Chordata > Actinopteri > Carangiformes > Carangidae > Seriola > Seriola lalandi. The sequence continues at coordinate 45 of NW_019451118.1, read as the reverse complement.
TATAATTCTGCTCAACATAGCTCCAAATGTAATCAACACTGTTCT
>NW_019451117.1:0-761 GCF_002814215.2 Seriola lalandi dorsalis | reverse complement strand
CAAGACGGTCCAACCGGGCCAGGGCCAGCTGGTTATCCTAACTTCAGGAGAAGAAAAGAAGTGATAGAAATATAAGCAAAACAAGAGGGTTGCTTTAACAACTGAAGACAGCTCTTGGCAAGTGAAGTAGTGAATTTTCATGCTTGAGTCACATTTCTCCCTGACTGGTAAACAGCTGTTAATGCTAACGTAGCTATAATGCTATATAATATAATATAATATAATAGCAAAGTTTAAATCGGAACTGTCATCGCTTTTTGTTTGAGGAAACATACACTGCGATGATATGAATGGCAGACATTACATTACTACAGACTGGAGCATATGATGACCTCATATAAACTACAAATGTGCACACAGGACATATTTTTCCCCTTCTTCAACAAGCTCATATCGGTTATGTACTGTTGGCAGTTTAAGATGTCTGTCCCTTCACATCATAAATTATTTGGACGGATCCATAGTGCTGTTAAGTTAGCACTAATTCCCACTAGATGTTTTTTTTTTTTTGTTCATATTATTTCAACATTTGCACACTTACTAGCGACTCCCACACACGCTGTCTTTGATTTATGGGTCCAGTTGTGGAGTTGGTAAATGACCAAACTTTAAAGGCTCAACCCAGCAGGTTGTCCTGCAACCTTGACACTCTTTACATTACATTACACCAGTTACCCCTTGATTCAAATCATGACACAGTAACTACCTTACAGAGTATCATAGTGACTCTTCAAATCAGAGATGGGAGTACAGTTAATAAC
>NW_019451116.1:0-761 GCF_002814215.2 Seriola lalandi dorsalis | reverse complement strand
GGAAGGGCCCTTAGACTAGATCAGCATATGTATGGATAGGGCAGACAGGGCCCCTAGACTGAATCAACATATGGACAGGTAAGATGTTGTTAAGACAATGAAGCGTTGGTGATGTAAGAGGGAAGAGGTAGACAGAAGGTATAGGGTTATTTCTAGGTGCCAGCCAGTTTACATTACAGGATGTGTATTTTCTTCCTCACTATCTATATCTACCTATATCTCTAATAAATCCTGATATAATATTGAACAAATCTGGACTGATTGTCTTATTTCAGCAGGTAAAGACAGGGTGGGGACTCCTTTAGAATGTGTTTACTTATCAATTGAACCTGAACAAATCCTTACTTCTTATGCACACAAAGACCGTCAACACTAATTCGTTGCTCAACAGATAACAAAATGGACTCAAATGGTTACAGACGACTTTCTTCAATGTAGCAGGTCGATCTGCAAGCGCAGCACATTCACTTTAAACTGATGCAGTTGGAAATACTGAGCTGAATCAGTCTGACACACAGACTAATTTCCTGCCTGCCTGTGTAAAGCCGGCGGTGAGCTTGTCAGTGTCTCTTGACACTGATTGAACATAAGGAAGAGGTGTGATGATACATAGGCCAGAGAAAGCAGCTGCTGAGCAAGCAAACAAACAGGTGAACCACAGCAGGATATTTACACTGATCCTGCTTACTGTTGTTTGGCCTGCGAACCTAAGCAACCAATCATAGGCCTGAGTGGACAGCCAGTTAGAAAAGAATCAGCAG
>NW_019451115.1:0-834 GCF_002814215.2 Seriola lalandi dorsalis | reverse complement strand
ACACACACACAAATCTAAAGAAAATCCTGGTTGGTTCTCGATGTAGTGTTAGCGGAACAGCAAAGAAAACATTAAGACAACTTTAATAGTTTAGCTTACTTGGCATTACTATATGGCATAACTGTCCTTTTTTAGCAGAAGTTATTCGAGACGGCTTCCAGCTCCAGCACTAAGCTCCTGCTGCACTGTCCTGACCAGGACCAGTGTTTTCACTGAACACCCAGAACAAGACAGACACAAGCCTATAGTGTTACAGTGTTAAACTATAAAATAAAAACTACATTTTTAATTGGAATTTGTTAGATAATACTACTCTTTACTGAAAAATGTGACCTAATCTACTGTAATGTGTTACTATCTGACACTGTTAGCATGTGGCCATGGAAGACTGTGACCAGAGGGGTTCAAGTGGTGTGAACCAGCTGAACTGTGGCTGTCTCCTCTCTCTAGGTCAACACCATGGGCCAGCAGGGACAGCCTGAGAGCCAGATGTGAGTTAGCTCGGCTTTGGCCCTGTCAAAACAGTGTGCAAATACACATAGCCTACATACATACACACACCCATTCAAGTAAAAAAAATGGAATAAAAACATAAACACGTGTCGGTTTGCCTTCGCCCAATGCCTCACATATTCAGCTCATCATGTCCAAGGTCTGTCTCCTCCCTGCTCCTCTTTCTCCATTTCTGTCTCTTGTTCTCCTCCTCTCTCCCTCCCCTCTCTCCACTCTTCACCAGTTGTTGGTGTGGAGTTGTTAATTAGCACCGCTATGAATACATTGCCCAAGGATGGGGATGGGAAAGCTGTGTGTGTGTGTGTGTGTGTGTGTGTGTGT
>NW_019451114.1:0-761 GCF_002814215.2 Seriola lalandi dorsalis | reverse complement strand
CAGTAAGACAATGTTCTCTTGTGATTGAAGCTGAAGACGAACAAATTGTGTCACCATTTGATCCTGCGACCCACAGGAATGCAGACGTGTTGCAAGATTCTTCACAGCTGACTGGTTCTGCCATTTCAAACATGACTGTGAAGATTTGCAATCAATGCCTCAGATATTGGGCTGTGGCCAATAATCAGCTGTTTTGTGTCAGCTGATGATTTGAATGTACACAACGGCTGACAGACCAACAGACACTTGTATAACTAACGGACATATGCCTAAGAAAGATTTAACCTACATTTTTCAACAGGCTGTATCTAATTGAGGTATAGATTGAGATTGAGAAGTAACTTTTTTTTCTGCTGCAGAGACTTTGCAATAAAAATGGCAGCCGCCCTGCGGGAGCACACCTCCTCTACCCTGCACTCTATCAACCTCTCTGGAAATCCAATCGAAGACAAAGGTGGGCTTCTTATATAACACATCTGAGTATTTAGAAGAGTGGTTCTAAGCCTTCCTCCATCTTGACCCAAGTTGCAGATTTCACTGTTTATGTCTTCGTCTGTGAAGATTTGTCTGCTGTGTGTAGCTGTTCTTTAGTCTGAAGCAGCTCAGGTTCAGTTCACCCAAATTACAAAAACAGGAGAAACTAGAATCACCTCCTGGTGGTTGTCTGCCTCCTCCACTCACACTAGTGTCAGATTACATCCCTGTTTATCCACAGTCAGAGAGAAAATATCAACCATTTGAGTGAAACTTTGTCATAATTG
>NW_019451113.1:0-859 GCF_002814215.2 Seriola lalandi dorsalis | reverse complement strand
TATTGGCAGATTTTCTCTGCTTTCTGCTGGACAACACTGAGATGCAATACACTTTATTTTCTGTGTTGTGATTTGATTTTAATATGGTATGGAAAAGTCCCCAAAAAAACAATTGATTATTATAAACTAAGGAACACTGAACAGTGTGCATTGTATTTCACTTTATTTCTTTGATTTGTTTTGATTTATCAAGACACAATGCTTTATATTTACTCATTATTTGTGTCTGTATTTATTGATATTCCTTTTTTCAATTCATTATCTAATAATCCAGGTTATGTCTTATTAAGTAGCATATATGTTTCATAAGAAGTGGAAATTATGTTGAGATATCTCAGCTCAAAGTATACCTTTACCTGACGCTGAGATTTTAGCCTCATAGAAACCCACATTGAATTAAAAGGTTTTTACAGATTCCTCCTCTACATTAATATTCTCCATTTTTCAAGTCAAAATGGGAAAATAACCAACAACAAAAGGAGTAATTCTGTAATGAGTGATAATGATGAAGTTGTTTCATAATTTCTTTATTAAACTGTCCTGCAGATACCACAGATAATGAAAACTGAATAAGAGAATTGAGACATTCATCAGAATGCCAGAGGACTGAGGAGTGAGAAGCACCCTATGTAGAGATTAGATTCATCTGATGCCGGATAAGAAAATATACAAGAATATCTCTCAAAATGGTTTTCTTCAAAGAGCTGAAGTATATATGTAAGAGATTCCTTCATTTTTAAATGTACTGTACTGAAGAAGTAAACTCATGATGCTACAATTATAAAGCAGTATTGAAATATTGTTTTACTGTGTAAATAGAGTCATTTCTGAGGCCGTCTGTCACTGTTTGAGTCAAAAT
>NW_019451112.1:0-882 GCF_002814215.2 Seriola lalandi dorsalis | reverse complement strand
GGCTAATCCAACAATGGGCATAGATGAGGGGCGCGAGCATACACTCACCCCTACCTGTCACTCAAAGCGGCACATGCTCAATTACGCATAACTTTAAGCCTAAATAAAATTTAAACGAGTAAGTTGTATAAAAATCCATCCTCCCTACAGTTGTCATGAGGAGGAAATTATATATAGAGACCAAAAGTGTTTTTGTACCAGGCTGTAAACATGAAGTTGGACATTTTAACATAGGAGTCTATGGGGATTGAGTCACTATTGGAGCCAGCCTCTAGTGGCCATTCAAAGTTTTTGGTACGTCCATGTTGGCCTCATTTTTCAGCCTCGGAGGTAGCCGCTTGTATTTAGTTCATTTATCTGGACCTGTCGATCAGGTTTAGTTGCAGCTCTAAACCTGCAGCCAGGTCATTTTTCAACACAGAGAAACTACACGGCCTGCACAGGGAGGAGGAAGAACAGGATGTTAATGGGGCCCAGTGCTAGAGTTCTGCCCATGGGGCCCTACAGCGTGTTAATCTGGCCTTGCTGCCTCAGGTACCACAAAGAAACACAGGGTAATATATTGGTCAAACAAGAAATGGCTCTAAGTAACAGGGGGGGAAATAAAGTGTGTTTCTGTACTCTTCTCAGACAACCTCTGAATCCTCTCTTTGGATGTTCAGTGTGTGAGACTGTACCTTTTTTAAAACACTGACAAGTCGCTCTCGACATGAACCCTGAGTTCTGGTCTCGTCCAGTTCCACTCTGTGCTTGGAGCTCGTACACAAACCAAATTCCTGCAAAAGAAGGATTAGATTAGAGCAAGATCGCAGTCATCACTTACACCAGTGCACAGTGCTGTAGAAACAATACAGGAAGTCTGTTATCATCTAATTAAGATAA
>NW_019451111.1:0-822 GCF_002814215.2 Seriola lalandi dorsalis | reverse complement strand
TATCATTTTAGTGTTGCAGGTGTGTAGCTCCCCTCTGTATGTGTTTATGTTTAGCTCATATAACATAATACAACATAAATAATGTCCTTATTTGGTGTGATAGCAGTGCTTCATGGTCATTTACATATTAAAAAATAATCAAATGTGCAGCTTAGCTAATGGCAAATAAAGGGATGGGTTAGGTACCACTTGGGCTTAAATAAGATCAGAAGAAAGGACAAATATTAAAGAGGGAAAAATATTGATTTTGTAATTATTATTTGTGTACATACATCTGTCTCTAGGTTAAAATATCCAAAAGTTAGGTGCTGTGGACTGATAATCAAAGTAGGATTCAGGGACCACAATACTCAACACCATTAGCATAGAATTATAAAAACATGACACATTCAAGGTTAACTTTTCTCCTCATTTACTTTAGACAACAGGTAACAAAACTCTTCTCTGGCAAAAGGCCAGTGGAGGTAACGTGTTGATGAATAATCAATAATCAAACAAATCTAACACAAATTCACAACGTTCAACAACCAAGTGGAAAATGTTTATTAGGCTAAAGTGTGGAAGAGTTCTGTTGGAATCCAGAGTAATATATATATATAATATACAGTACAGTACATTCTTAAAAAAAAACAATACACCATTAACTTAAAAAAATAATAATCAATTAAACCTTGAACATTAGCTATAAACTGAGTATATTTTATCTTAAATGAAAAATTGCACTGAGATCATATACAGTGGGAACAACTCTGAGTCCACTGATAAGAACTTTTGTTTCAAAATTTACCAGAAATGTTTCTAAAGCAAGATTCGATTTTTCCT
>NW_019451110.1:0-1070 GCF_002814215.2 Seriola lalandi dorsalis | reverse complement strand
TTTTATTACATTTATATGTATATTCACTGAGCTGAAATGTGTCATATATGAAAAAGAAAAGCCAGATTTAAAAACTACACATTTTAGATAATATTAGCATATTAATAATGTACCTCTTTTAAATCAATACTAAGTTGTTATCCTGCCCACAAACCACTAAGGAATAAAATCCTCCTTATAAACATAAAGGCCTGTGTGAGTATGTCCCTGTAAATATATATCCTCCTCTCTCTGCACGCCCCACTGCTTTCTGAATAAGCGTCACTAAAGCAGCATTCAGGAGGACATGTTCCTGTCAAAGATGCTAAACCATGCAAGTCGAGGCTCGGGTTCCCTGCATGAGTCCCTCTAAATGAGATGTCCATGGGGATAATAGGACGGGCTGCTTGCAAGCTAGCGCTCTGTGTGGCTCTTTTCATGCCAATTAGACTCTATGATATAGTCACAGCAGATTCAGGATACCCATCTGATCATTGGCCTGGTCGCACAACATGGGCGGGGGGAGCATTCTTTGCACAATACACAAGTATTTTAGGCTTAATAATTGTTGAATAAAATCAAAAACAACCTTAAAAAAACTAAATTAGCATTGTCTTTTTTTACCATGAAAGTGATTATACATAAACTGTTATCTGAAATAATCAGATGATATATATTAACGAATTATGAACTCAGAAATCAACAATCCTTATCTATGTACTCTACTACAGTTGGCTCATTTTTAAGATGGTTAACACAAAACCTGTCTAAAAAGACAAATGTCCATAGATAGCTTGAAAGGTTGACCTTTTATTTTTGGATATGCACGGTTTTTAATCCTGCCCTTACATCTCTCTAGCTCCCTCTACTGTCTTCCCCACCTGCCCTCTAGGTGTTCAATGTGTCACTGAGAACAGTAACCCGCAGAAAATGGCCTTTAATGGCCCTAATGAAGTGTGACAAGAGCACAGAGCCTACCCTGCTGGCACACAGGGCCCCCAAAATTGGATTAGTGATTAACCATGTTGTCCCGCACTGAGTCAAATCACTGTGGCGACACAAAAGTCCTCAGTGACTAGTCTGCTAGCCTG